>NC_041391.1:271560729-271582023 GCF_002162155.2 Triticum dicoccoides
GTTGGATTATTTCCAACATGAAACATTTTAGTTTGGAGATATTTGAGCATTTAAATATTTTATATAATTTTAAATGCCCAAATTCAAATATTTATGATTTAATTCAAAAACCCTAAGCTGGCCTAGGAAAATGTGCACCACTTTTGGCAGAGGTTCTGAACCAAGACAAAAATGATGGGCATTTTAGAAGGGCATTTCAGGTTCATTGAAAAAGTTTTTAGTAAACCCTAATTGGATTCAGAGGGGACTGGGGGTTCTGTCATCCCCATTTCAGGTTTCTGATGAAAGAGTAAACATGATGCAACACTCTAATGCATGGCTAACTAGGATGTGACAACTCACCCCCACTCAAAAGAATCTCGTCCCGAGATTTGGGTTCCTCCGGAAAGAAGGCGGGATACTCAAGTCGAAGACGATCCTCCCTTTCCCAAGTTGCTTCATCCTCAGAATGGTGTGACCATTGTACTTTGAGAAACTTGATATTATGACGTCGAGTGGTACGCTCGGCCTGATCGAGGATACGAATGGGGTACTCTCGATATGTAAGATTATCTTGGAGATCAAGCGTTTCGTGGTCCACTCCACGGATAGGATCCGAGAAGCAACGCCTGAGTTGAGAAACGTGGAAGACATCGTGGACTCTGGAGAGGTGCGGAGGTAGTTCCAACTGGTAGGCAACTTCTCCTCATTTGGCGAGAATGCGAAAAGGTCCAATGTAACGAGGAGCCAATTTGCCTTTGATACCGAAACGATGGGTTCCCTTCAGAGGGGTAACCCGAAAATAAGCCTTCTCGTCAACCTCGAAAGTCATAGACTTATGTTTTCGGTCATATTGACTCTTTTGACGAGATTGGGCTGTTTTCAACTTTTCACGAACGATGCGAACTTGTTCTTCTGCTTCCTGAATCATATCCGGGCCAAAGAATTGTCTTTCCCCGGTCTCTGACCAGTTAAGGGGTGTTCGACACCGTCGTCCATAGAGAACTTCAAAAGGGGCTTTACCCAAGCTAGATTGATAGCTGTTGTTGTAAGCGAATTCGGCAAATGGAAGGCACTTCTCCCAATCCATTCCGAATGAGATAACAGAGGCTCGAAGCATGTCTTCTAGAATCTGGTTGACGCGTTCCACTTGACCACTCGACTGAGGGTGGAAAGCGGTGCTAAAGGAGAGACGGGTTCCCATAGCATTTTGGAAATTTTCCCAAAATCGAGAGGTGAAAATACTTCCTCGATCCGAGTTAATTTCCAAAGGAACACCATGGAGAGACACTATTCGGGAGATGTATAAGTCTGCCAGCTGACTAGCGGTTATACTCTCACGAACAGGTAGGAAATGGGCTACTTTGGAAAGACGATCGACAACGACGAAAATAGCATTATTCCCTCTCTTGGTCCTGGGAAAACCGGTAATGAAATCCGTACCAATTTTATCCCATTTCCATTCAGGAATAGCTAAGGGTTGAAGGGTGCCAGCAGGCCGTTGATGCTCTGCTTTTACACGACGACAGACATCGCAATTAGCAATATACTGAGCAATTTCTCTCTTCATCCTAGTCCACCAGAACCTCTGGCATAGGTCCTGATACATCTTAGTACTACCGGGATGAATGGTGAGAGGAGATTCATGAGCCTCCTTAAGGATCAATCGCCTCAGGTTTCGCACTTTGGGAACCACTTGTCGATTCCCGAAGTATACGACCCCTTGATCATTAATGGAGAAATAATTCGCAATTCCTTTCTTGATGTTTCTCTTGATGCGGGAGATTCCCGGATCTACCTTCTGTGCTTTGATGATCTGATCCGTAAGGGTAGGTTTCGCCACCAAGGTGGAAAGAAAACCTTGAGGAACAATGTGAAGGTTAAGCTTCCGAAATTCCTCATGGAGAAGCGGTTGACTTTGTTGTAACATTAGGTTGTTACAATAAGATTTACGACTTAGCGCATCAGCCATGACGTTGGCTTTCCCTGGGGTGTAGGTTATTCCTAAGTCGAAATCTGTGATCAACTCAACCCAACGTCTTTGCCTGAGATTCAAATCCGGTTGGGTGAAAATGTACTTCAGACTTTGGTGATCAGTGAATATTTCGCAACGGTTACCGAGGAGGTAATGTCGCCAGGTCTTAAGTGCATAGACTACGGCTGCAAGCTCTAAATCATGAGTAGGATAATTCTCCTCATGTGGGTGCAATTGCTGTGAAGCGTAAGCAATTACATGTCGATCTTGCATGAGAATGCAACCTAGTCCTTGTCGCGAGGCGTCGCAGTAGATAACAAAGTCCTTAGAGAAGTCTGGTGGTACCAGTACAGGAGCAGAAGTCAGGCGTCTTTTCAGTTCCTGAAAGCTGTGCTCACATTGTGGAGTCCATTCGAACTTTTTATCTTTCTTGAGGAGTTCGGTTAGAGGTTTAGCAACTTTGGAGAAGTTTTCGACAAAGCGACGGCAATAGCTCGCTAAGCCCAGAAAACTACGAACTTGCTTGACCGATTCAGGTGGAGTCCAATTAAGGACGGCTTGAACTCGCTCAGGGTTAACAACAATACCTTTACCAGATATTACATGACCCAGATAGGTCACTTCTGACAACCAAAATTCACATTTGGAAAACTTGGCATAAAGGCGATGCTCTCGAAGTTTCTTCAACACTAGCCTTAGATGTTCGGCATGTTCTTCCTCGTTCTTGGTGTAGATGAGTATATCATCGAGATAAACTACGACGAATTTATCCAAATACTCCATGAAGATTGAGTTCATTAACCGAGAAAAGGTGGCTGGAGCGTTGGTTAAACCGAAGGACATGACGGTGTACTCGTATTGGCCATAACGAGTAACAAAGGCCGTTTTAGGAATGTCCCCGTTTCTGATTTTGAGTTGATGGTAGCCCAACCTCAAATCCATCTTGGAGAAGACTGAGGATCCAGCGAGCTGATCATACAGGTCGTTGATCGTAGGGAGCGGATATTTGTTCTTGATTGTGACCAAATTGACCGGTCGGTAATCTACAACCATCTGGTCCGTACCATCCTTCTTCTTAACGAAGAGGACGGGGCAAGCCCACGGAGATGAACTAGGTCGGATGAAACCCTTTTTCAAGGACTCATCGAGTTGTTTCTTAAGCTCGGCTAGTTCTAGTGGTGCCATCTTATAGGGTCTTCTAGCAATCGGAACGGTTCCTGGAATGAGGTCTATTACGAACTCAACATCCCTGTCAGGTGGAACACCTGGAAATTCCTCTGGGAAGACATCCGGGAAGTCACGGACTACCGGAACGTCCTCAAGGTCTGGCAAAGGGCTGGCGTTAAGAGAATATAATTGTCGCTTGGCTAATCGGGTCAAGACATTGACTATCTTCCCCGAAGGATGAGTGAGTTGAACAGTCCTAGAGAAGTAATCAATTTTGGCATGATGAGCTGACATCCAGTCCATACCCAAAATGATATTAATATCTGAAAATTTGAGAGCTATCAAAGATGCAAGGAAAACAAGTCTGTCGACTTGGATTTCATTTCCATAACTTACCCTGGAGGTCTGCCATCTAGAACCAGGAGTAGAAATTTCCATAGTGGATGGCATGTCACAGAATGCGGTGTTATGCAGACGAGCATAGTTCTCGGATATAAATGAATGAGAGGCTCCTGTATCGAAAAGAACAGATGCCGGGTGGCAATTAACAAGGAGCGTACCGAGAACAACGTTGGGATCCTCTTGAGCTTCTTCGGCAGAGATACAGTTGACATGGCCACGTGTAGCGGTGGCCGGCTTGGCGTGGAACACTTTCCCTGTCGGCTTGCCACGGCCAACAGCTTTAGTAGATTGGTTGGGGTTGGTCTGGGGACACTCACGCATATAGTGGCCAGATTCCCCACACTTGAAACAAGTCAGGGAACTGGTACGTGGAGGAGCATTGTTGGTTGGACCCCCATAGGGCTTGGCTGGTGCAGACTGTTGAACGGGGCGAGGCGCCTGGAAAGATGGCCTCGGTGTGAACCTGGCTGGCAGGGCGGTGTTGGGCACCCACACGCGGCGCTTCTGAGGACCAGCACCGGATGAGGAACCCATGTCACGGCCGTGCTTGCGTGTTGCATCATAATCAGTCTGACCAGTTTCAGCACTGATGGCCTTGTTAACAAGTTTCTGAAAAGATGTGCACTCATGCAGACGGAGGTCGCGGCGAAGCTCAGGACTAAGCCCCTTACGGAACCCTGCTTGCTTCTTGGCATCAGTAGAAACTTCCTCAGTTGCATATCGTGCGAGGTTACCGAGCTCCCTGCTGTAAGCATCCACAGAGAGTCGGCCCTGAGTGAAACTGCAAAATTCCTCACGTTTACGGTCCATGAGACCCTCCGGAATGTGATGTTCACGGAAAGCCTCGCTGAATTCAGCCCAAGTGGTGACATGGCCCGCTGGACGCATAGCTCCATAATTCTCCCACCATAGACTGGCGGGGCCTTCAAGATGATATGCAGCAAAGGTGACCTTGTCAGCCTCAGCTACCAGCGCGGAACGCAGCTTGTGGGAGATACTGCGAAGCCAGTCATCAGCGTCGAGAGGGTCGACGGAGTGGTGGAACGTGGGTGGATGTAACTTGATAAAATCACTAAGTGACACCACGTTAGTCCTCTGATGGTGTGTTGTGTTCTGTTCAATACGCTCCAACAAACGGTTGGTCTCCCGCTTGTTTCTTTTGGCTTCCATCATAACCTCGGCTAGGGAAGGAGGATGAGGCAGATTTGCATTCCTGACTTCACTGCCTTCGGCCTGCTCTTGAGGAGCAGGGTTAGTGCGCGTGTTGACCATCCTAGGTGAACAAGACAATGATTTAGTCAAAATGATAAAATTCCGACATAGGATACAGAATGTAAGGAATAACTCGGAATGCAAGATGATCATCTGTATGACATGGTAGATACAGAAACTGCTTCTTTATTCCATCGTCATACACACCATACAGGGTTTAGTACAAGACTAAACAAGGTACTGTTACGGTGAGAAGAGGATTACATCTCGTCGGAGGCATTCCAAGCTCCTATACATTATTTTTCTACACCTCCGGAAGTCGGTACAAACTAGGTCATATCCCACGAGTCACGCAGGACGATAGACGACACAGCTAACACGAACTAGTGATACTACCACTAACTCAGACCGATCCGTAGTAGTCCTCGTAGAAGTCACCTCCATAGCCTGGAAGCTCAACATGATCATCCGGAAACAGACGATCTCGCGGAGCTTGTGGACCATAGGGGCTAGGATGAGGTCTTGGACCAACAGACGGTGGCCTGCGGGGACTGCGAGGTGAGGTGATGCCTCCTACATCACGCCAACCCATCACGTCTGGCAAAGCAGATCTCACAGGATAGAGATCGCGCATATCCGAATATCCAGCTTGCACCGCCTGTGCAAACCGAATCAATGTGGCCCAGTGGTCAGCACGGGTATTGAAGAGCTCTAACCTCAAGGCCCGATTTTCACGGTCCTTATCCTCGAGCATCTCAGCAGTGGTGCGAGTCCGTGAATCCTCCTGGGTGGGGTCAGCATAGATAGCCTGGAGATACCCTTGTGCTCCCGGAAGTGATCCTGGCATATACCGGAAATCAGAGTCCCGAAATAGACCAGATCTGACTCGCATGATGGTCATCATAGAGTAGGCGGCGTCCTGCACAGCCATCTCAATAGTAACCCCGAGTCCATAGGAGCAGTGAAGGGGCTCGGTGGACCCAGGATAAGATGGAAATATCCTGACAGTGCAGAGATACTGGCTTTGATTAAAGTCTTGGAATTGCTCTTCGACCGTGTACTCAGGATACCAACGGTATCCAGCCTCAGTCATTACCCTAACCAACATGGCAGTATGGCCGGGTACATCTAGGCATCGAGTCAGGCGAACCACTTGATTAAGGTCGCGAGTGGCCATCTGAAAGCACAATCATAATGCAAAGGCATTAGAATTTCTAGCAAAATTTCGGCAGCATAACAGCTGTAAATGCTCAAGAAGGATTTTGAGACATTTGACAAAGGATTTCATACACACTCAACATCATCATATCAAAGTTCTGAATCCATCCTAACAACATAACGTGGTAGAAGAACTGAACTAGGCTTGTATCCATCAACCCTATAAGGTACTACTGATTAGTAACGCGTGATCCTGATAGAGAGAATAGATCCTAATTCCTTAACCCCCGGTGGAAGAATAGACTGACTCAGATCAGAATGTCATAAGATAAAGGAGTAAAAAGAGCCTTACGTTCCAACCCACAAACAATTCCCCTACATATAACTAAAGAATTTCTAGACTCAACATCGACCGGTTTGGCTTGGAGAACCTACAGGCAGTCCGGCTCTGATGCCAACGCTGTCAGGACCCCGACTCGATGTCACATCGATCTAGCTTGTAACACCTCATATCACTTTGCGGCCTCACGCACGGTAACCCCATGGGTGTCGCCTTACCTTTGCCCGGGACCGTTTGCGCCTTTTGGCTCACGTATATGATAGTGTCGCTAGCATCCATATGATAAAGAGCCCGGGCTGACATGACTAGTCGTAAACCCAAAGTGGCACAGACTTACAGGGACAGGCATCCATGACCCAGCAACGAACGTGTCGGTCATCAGCAAGTGGGTCCGGGCTGTAGCACTGGGCTAGCAGGACTCCGATAAACCGGGCTGTAGCGGGCTAACAGGACTCCGGTACTCAATGCGTGACATTTCCCCGAAGGGACAGACACAGGAACGAAGAAGGTCACATGCCGGCCAGCCTAAGTGTTCCCGAGCAGTAACAAGCTACCATGGCTCAGACGTAACACTAGGAGACATTTCCCGGTAAGAGAGGCTACTAAGGATAAACAACTAGATAGTCAGATCCCACACATACCAAGCATTTCAAACATACACACAATATGCTCGATATGTGCAAATACAACAAGGCATCACAACATGACTCTATGACACAAGTACTTTATTTAAGGCTTAGAGAGCCATACATAACATACACAAAGGTATGGGTCACACGACCCAGCATTCAAGTCATACAGTCATACAAACCAGCAGCGGAAGTAACTTGTCTGAGAACAGACAACTAGTAAAATAAAAGAGGCTTGGAAAGCCTAGCTATACTACGAGGTCCTTCACAAGCTCAGGATCACCAACTGGGCCTTAGCCTACTCATTGATGTCAACGTCTACGTAGAACCCATCAGAAGGGGTTGCAGCGTCTTCTGTAAAAAAGTAAATTATAGCAACATGAGTACAAAGGTACTCAGCAAGACTTACATCAGATCCTACATACATGCATATTATCAAGAAGGGTTGGTGGAGTTGTTGCAGCAAGCCAGCTTTGACTCTTGGCTAGGCTAACCTACGAGACTCCAACTCGAAATGGTTTTGCGCACACGAGTCCACTACTCACCAATTCAATACACTACCGAGGATCCACCTCCGTCTTCCTACGGAAGACCCATCCTCGGCACTCACACTTATCTTGAGGCTTTTAGTAGTTTCCATTTACTTGTCTATGAACTGTATAGGCAACCAAGTAGTCCTTTACCGTGGACGCGGCTATTCGAATAGATCATGATAACCCTGCAGGGGTGTACTTCTTCATACACGCTCTCACCACTTACCGTCGTTTACACGACATGTACTCGGCAACCTTCAAGCGGAAGCCCAACGTGGGTGTCGGCCACGACCTACCTAACCACCTAAGCCTCCAGTCCAGGTTTATCGCCTATCCAGGTTCCATCCGCAGGGAGTCCGGCCGAGGTTTCCCATACGGCCCCGAACGATGTGAACAGGGTTCCCGAGATACCTAACGGGTATTCGGTACACCCGGCCACGTACCTACCGCATCACAGCCCACCCCTACGGTCAGCGCTATCCACGGCCTCCAGTAGGCTACAAACACCAGAAACTACTTGCAACTCCTGGACGGAGAACTAGGGTGAATAAGAAGCCGAGAGGGTCCATTGGTTTCGGGCCCAATGCATGGTAGTAGCTGATTCTTAAATCACACATACAGATCTCAGTGCTTAAGGTCGGCTTCAATGAAACAACCCACCATGTACTCCTACATGGCCTCTCATCGATACCTTTACCAAATCGTGTTCACCACACCACTCTTATTACCGACATAATCATTTCACTCTAGCCCATCACCCAGATGAACCAGACCTGACACGACTCTAAGCATAGCAGGCATAGCAAGGTAGGAACAACACATACATATGGCTCAATCAACTCCTACACATGCTAGTGGGTTTCATCTAGTTACTGTGGCAATGACAGGTCATGCAGAGGAAGTGGGTTCAACTACCGTAACACACAGCAGTTTGAAACGCGTTGTCTTAATGCAGTAAAAGAGAGCAGGAGCGAGAACATGGGATTGTATCGATATGATCAAAAGGTTGGTTGCTTGCCTGATGGTTCGATGCACTGATATGGTTCTTCGTTAGGGTAATCACGATACTCCTCGGAGGCAGATCCTGCCGCAAAGAACACCGATACACAACCATCACCAAACAATGTGCAACAATATGATGTATGCATGAAACATAGCAATATGAGTGTGTTGGGCTAATGCAGCTAAGACCAGAAGGGTTTGAACCAATTTGAATCAAAGATTCAAATTTCAAACTCAAACATGGCCCTTTAAAGTGTTTTTCCTTGTTCTGCATTAAACATCAAGTTAACTTGTTTAATCATGCATGAAAATAGTACAGATGGATAGATTGGATTTTTCTGATCATTTTTCATATATAATTTGTCTGATTTGGAGTTACAGAATAAAAATTATGAATTTTTGAAGTTTAAATTATATTCTGGAATTTCCTATATTAGAATAATTCCAGAAAATCAATTATTGCGTCAGCCTGACGTCAGTGTGACGTCAGCAGGTCAACGGAACACGTCCGGGTCAAACCTGACAGTGGGCCCCGCATGTCAGGGTGATTAAATTAATTAAAGTTTAATTAAAACTAAACCTGTTTAATTAACAGGGTTGGGCCCCACCTGTCATTGACTCAGGGGAGTCAACCAGGGCCCACCCGTGGTCAAACCCGGGTCGGCTGCACCGGCGTTTAGCCGCCGGCGAGCCCGACGCGGCGGCGGAAGTGGTTTTGGCCGTTTCGGCCACCAAATGGGTCGCGGAGACCACCGGAGTGGAGCTGAGGACAAGCCGCAGCTCTTGGTGGAGTCCGTTGGAGTCGGGGTGGCCGGAGTTGGCGCCGGCGACGACTTTGGCGGCCACCGGGGTTCGGCCGAAGACGAACTTGACGCTAGAGGGGTCGGTGAGGCTCGGGGAGTGGCTAGCTAGGTGCTAAGTGACACGGTGAGCATGAAGGACACCGTGGAGTGGTCGGAGGGTAACCGGGAGCACGTCGGCGACGAGCTCCACGGCGGTGGGTGCGGTTGAGCTTCGGGAGGTCGCTACACGGCTCGGGAGCAAGAACGGAAGGAAGGGGAAGATGGCTAAGCTCACAGTGAGTGCGACGAAGCCCTTGGTGTGGCCGGAGATGGACCGGAGCGACGACGGCGTTGAAGGGGATCTCCGGCGACGGCGGTTCGGGCGAGGTCGTTGCGGTGGACTCGGGCGTTGCGAGCGCTCGGGGCTCTGCTTGCTCGATGGAGTGGACAGCGGCGGAGCTCCTGGACACGATGAGAGGACGCACGGGTGGCGAGGAGCACGGCTACGACGAAGGCACGACGATGGTGGCGTCGGTCATGGCGGGGGAGCGCGAGGGGGAGGAGCTGGAGAGTAGAGGGAGTGTCTGGGGGGTTCGGGGGAGCGAGGGAGGCCGGTCCACGACGTCATCGGGCGCGGGGAGCGGCGAGGCGGCGAGCAGGTGCGTGGCGCGCGCTGCGGTCGCCGTCGGGCACCTGCCTGCCTGCCTGGCCGGCAAGCAGCTCGCTGGAGCGGCGCTGGGCTAGGCCGGCAGGTGGGCCGGGAGCAGGCGCCAGGTAAGCTTTTTCCATTTCTTTTTCTGTTTTCTGTTTTTTTAATACGTCTGCAACTTTGTTGAATTAAATAAAATACTTAGGCTACTCCTAAAATCACCAAACTACTCCTGGTCCATAGTTGGATTATTTCCAACATGAAACATTTTAGTTTGGAGATATTTGAGCATTTAAATATTTTATATAATTTTAAATGCCCAAATTCAAATATTTATGATTTAATTCAAAAACCCTAAGCTGGCCTAGGAAAATGTGCACCACTTTTGGCAGAGGTTCTGAACCAAGACAAAAATGATGGGCATTTTAGAAGGGCATTTCAGGTTCATTGAAAAAGTTTTTAGTAAACCCTAATTGGATTCAGAGGGGACTGGGGGTTCTGTCATCCCCATTTTAGGTTTCTGATGAAAGAGTAAACATGATGCAACACTCTAATGCATGGCTAACTAGGATGTGACAGCCAGGTCGACTATAATTCGTTTTCACCAAGCACCGATACACTTACCTCGCTACTTATGTCTCTCCCTTTCTTGGACACACGACGAATGATCTTCCAATGTAGTTACATATGCTTACCACAACCATATCTTCTCCCCTCATCATCCTTGAATACCTCTCGACCCGTCTCTCACACGCACGTGCATAGACAGATAGACATCCCCCGCCCTTTCTTATTGATATTGCACTCATACCCTCCGTTTGTCTAGCAGGCCTCTCCCACCATTTGTGAGACACCACAACTCCACCAACCCTCCGAAGCTCCACCTTTGTCTTTTTCCCATCCTTATTCCTCTACTACACATATCCATGGATGTCGACCCATCTCCCTCAATACATAGCTAGGTCTCTCTCCTTCCCCACACATATACTAGTCGATCGGTCTCTGCCCCCTCCCCCCCCACACACACACCGATAGTCAAATGTTCTCTGCCCTCTCAAATTCCAGTAGGCTAGCCGCCCTGTATCTTTGATGTGGGCAAACACAAATTCGATGGCACTCTTTATCGATCGTGCAGCCACACACTTCATCCCTGTTTTCAATTCTATCGATATCTCACGTCCATGACTTAGTTTCACACACATTGCATATGTTACATTTTTCTATTTGAGATATCATCAACACATTGCCTCTGTTTCGCACAAACCATCTCTCTCACACCCACCCACGTACGTACCTGCACCTAAAGAAGAAGTGCACGCAGGATGCACGTACTCACGTCTCGTTCCCGGCCACACCCGCGCGGATACACGGTGGAATTCGTTTTTGTCCGAAAAGGCAGCCCACGTGATAATTTGACACGTGTAGCGGTTGATTACTCGAAGGAGGGTCGGGTACCACGCCTAGACGGAACAAAGTTCGACTTGATGCGTTAGCATTAAATAAAGTTATATATTCCTCAATGGCACGTAGAGAATATAAAAGAATTGTCATGGGGAAAATGGAAAAATGGGTTTGTCTCTCGTCACACCATCTCACACAAGGCGGTCGTGGCCTCTCTCTCAGTGTTGGTCAGTGATCCGGCCGCATCCCGTCCGGCAGCAGAAAGGGAGGATGTTCATCGTCTCTCCATTCGACGGTCTTGAGGCAGCACGTCCCGATCTGCGGTACCCGCCGTTCTCTCTGACCAAGCTCCGGCGGGTTGGGCCTTCCCCACTTGCTCGTTGCCGCAGTATGTGCAGATCCCGACCGCCGGCGCCCTCCTAGTAACATCCCGACGACCCTCAGGTACAGCTTCCTCCGACCTTGCTCCACTGCCCATCTTCGCACGTTGCTGCATGTGGATCTTCTTTAGTTGTTTTCTTAAATCGTATCTCGGCCAGTGTACTTTCCATCTTGCAATCTCGTCCTTAAACCATTTTTGATAAACCACCATGTGCTATCTTTCCCTTATTACATGGAACATGCTTCTTTTTTGTCGGCGTATGTGTCTTCAACTCGTGTTATTAGGCAGTAATTGTTTCCTTTCAACCTCCTTTTGCAAACAGGGCTATCCATTTTCACCTCGTTGCTATTGCGGTCTTTTGGTGAACTGCACAAATCACTTTTTTGTAAAGAGTGTTTTGTGCAGTTCCGCCAAAATGTCAGACGGGCAACGTTTTTACATTTCTGTGGGACTGCGGAAAGGGAGATTGGTTTTGCTATCCTTCTCATCCAACTCCGTGCCTAATCTTCGCCAACAAGAAGTTAGTTCTAAAGAGATATCGTAGAGGTGATTGGCTTCTATTTATGTGTGTTATGTTTCATCATCTAGTTCCACTATTATTGTAATCACACTGACTGGATATCTTTGCAAACAGGGATGGTCCGCTCGATTTTAGTGGAGCTGCACAAATTGATCGGATTGTGGTGTCCTTCATACACCTCTTTTTTGGCTACAGAGCTGAGTGAAACCAGCTGCCAAGCAATGAACACTGTGCCAGGGAAATGGAGCCATGCCTACGAACAACATCGATCAATTATATTTTTTTTCTTTATTTGTACACCTTCTCACAACTTTGTCTTTAGTTGTGATGTGAACATTGGCGCTGATCTGCGAACCATTGAGATGCATTAGCCATGGTAGTTTCATTTGTATTTGATGGAATGTTGTAACGAGATAATCTCGAGGCAAGACACATGAATCCTAAGTTGAAACCTTTTTTCGGCGGGAACCAAAGTTGAAACCTTCATAGCATCACAGTACAATTTCATTAAAATTAGGCGTACATATAAACAAATCCTGAAGGATTGATAGGAATGCCAAAAACAATTCAACTTTGTTTCGCCCACATGTTGGACATTCTTCATCCGGCTCCACCCGCCATGCAGCAATATTGAGTGCACAACACAACTTCAGGATAAGATTCACACTGGTCGTTGCGCCACAGTAGTAATGACTAGTGAGCAGTCGAATCACACAGCCCCACCTTCGCCACAGTATGTTGCTCGGACGAAGCAACCATCATCTCTTTATTCCTTGAATCCGCTAGTACTCCCACATTCCCACAGTAATAAGTTGCCCGGGCGAATCAACCATCACTATATCCGCTCACGTGTGATGACCACAGGAGCTATCCATTCAGATTGCATGTTAAAAAAAATAAAGGTCGATAACTAATGCGGCAAACATTCAAAAAAAAACTAATGCGGCACCTCGGGCCAACGCGACCAGATCGCATTTTGCACGAGAAGTTACACACCATGTTTGATTGACATGGTGTCCCGTTCCAACATATCAGTGAGACGATGGCGAGTCCTTTTCTACTAGTATTTCTGAACGGACATGTAGGCCGGGCCGCCTCTTCATGTACCGTGGCAAACTGGCAACTGTCCACAGACTCTTTTCCTTTCCCTCTCGATTTGGAACTGCTGTCGCATGCTCTTCCTCTCGCTCCTCCATTTTCCTTCAGCCCTTCACCCTTCCTTCTGCCATTGTTCGATCGTCTTCTCCATGGAGGGAACAGGCTGGAAACGACACCGTTATTCTTGCCCCAATCTAAAAGATGACGTGGTGGAGGAACTCATTGATCGGTGCGGCGTCATCACCTCGGCTAGCATGGCATTCAAGACCATTCTCGACTCAACTAATAACATCATTACAACGAACCCAAGGGTCAAGGAGCGGTTTGATCTCCCCTATCTTCTTTGCTGTGACCCTGATGACTACTGGCACGGGGACGATGGAGGCCTCGCCTTGTGCAAGTTGATGCCGCTTGATAATGATACGTATGATATTAAGATGCCATCGCTTGAGGGCAAGGATTGGGCAGGCGCAAATGGAGATTGGGTTGTTTATATTGGGTACAAATGCGAGTGGGAACTTGTGAATGTGTACAGTCGTCACCGGGTTCCACTTCGAAAAATCTCAGCAAACTGCCCAGAGGTTGAGCACATCGGTATTCTACGCACGTTCAAATACGATCATGGTGACTGTCTTCTATGGAAGATAGCAATTTGTTGAGTCCCCAACCGCTCTTGGAATTACAAGAACTATGAAGTTGTTGCTATCTTCGACAAGCTTGTTGCCATCCTTTGTGGTTTGACTCGATGGATATTGCTCAAAAATCAGTTTCTATACACGATGTGTACTGTGATGCAATTCAATACGAGGGTCTTGTGTTTGCTTCCACCGCTCATGGCACTGTTTTTGCATGGGATCATCGTAGTTTCGGTACGTTTGTCTTCCATCGTAATTATAATTGTTTCATGCACATGCATGCGGGTAAGCAAGTTTCCCTTTACTAATTAACCTTCTTCTTGTGTTTCCAAGGTCCTATGAACATTCCACCACCTATACTTGAAATTTTTTATAACCAAGGGGGAGATGACAATGGTGATGATCACGAGCATGAGGACGAGCAGAACGTATATACTCAGTGGCACCTGGCAACTAATTCCAATGGATCACCTCTTCTTGTCTGTATACATCGCACTGAGTTTGTTACTACTGAGGGAGCACATGTTGTATCCCATGGTCGCACTCTCTGGATCTATTCCAACACCCGTTGCATGGTATTCAGGATGGATACTAGTGTGCTAGCGCCAACACCTTCTCCTTCGTACAGACTTGATAGTCTTGGAGAAAACTCGCTCTTCCTTGGACAAAACTATCCGATGATGGTGAAAGGCGATCCAACTGATGTTGACACAATGTTACTAGTACCATTTATGAGAAGCAACTGTGTCTATACCTCGGACATTCGGGTGGTCCCCTACCCTTGTACTGATATAGTAGGTTGCTTCAGCCTGGATGATCAGTCCTGCGTTGGTTTCGAGATCGACAATAGATGGCCCGTCCTAGAGAATCACTTGTTGTTCAAAGCAAGCGTTTCCAACACCGAGGAATGGTTGAGTTGAAGTTCATTTCATTGATTGTTATTTTTTGTGTGATGAAAACTTTAGTATTTATAATGTATCCTCGTTGTCGATGTGGGTTGATGACCTGTTGTATGTAATAAAATGATATGCCTGTGATAAACTTACTAAATTTATGAATGGCTTTCGAGTCGCTTCTCTGAGTGAGTGGTGAAACGAGGCAAAAAAATATTTTCTGAATACATAATTGTACGTGCATTGCAGAGGTTATCGGATGAGGCCAATCAACAATAGTAGTACACTATTTGTACTAGCTTCACATGCTTCGCGCGTTGGGCGGGTGTTTTTACTGTAGCCATGTGTTAATGTGTTCGATGTACATAACCAGCACCTCAAATCCTTGATACTAGTACTATATAAGTAGTAGGAGTAGTAGGGTGGCATGGGCCAGAACAAGCATTAACGTCCAGGAGTACGGCACACGCCACCACCGCGACATCCATCTGACGATCCCACTAGAGCAATATCTTCAACCTCGTCGTTTCTCTAACTTCATCCATCGAGCGGCGGGCGAGGTGGGGGTTTGCCGATAGTCAGTTTCCTCAACTGCGGTCCCACTTGTAAGGCCAACTCCAACGCACGACCCCAAACAGACCTCCGTTTTGCACGAACTTCAACGATAATTTTGACTAGAAAAGCAAGACCAAAGAAAACAAGAATCACAAGAATACATTTTACTAGAAGATATACAACTTCCATAACTGCTCCTGTAAGTTGGATTAGTGCCTTCTTGATGCATTCATTGTTGATCTGCGGAGGCTCGATCTTGCATGCTTCTTTCTTCTTCGAGTGTAAAGAAGTAGACATTGCTTCCTCGCATCTAGTCTCATGTCTAGCCTCTATTCTAGTAGGAGTATCAACAAGTGCACTAGTCTCATCTCTAGGCTCTATGCTAGACAACAATGCTAGAACATCTACTAAATTGCGCTCTATCAATATACCGATGTACTCTTCTTCCCAATACCAAAACTTGCATCCATTCTAGTACATAATAAAAATTTTAAGTTAGAACAACTAGTCTAATCCGAGAGCACAACTGAAGATTTGGTTGGGTTCTTCCTCCTTTTGCCGACACGTGGGATATCCAGCATCCAGGTCGTGTCATGCAAGAAAATTGAGTGGTAGTTGAAGCCACGTGATGTGCATCTTGGGTTAAACTGTAAATAGAATCTTACTACTCTAGAGTAACTCCAAAAGCGGCCACCGAAGATCTTTATTGTATTTGTTTTTCCTCACCAACACGTCGAGGTGAAAGATGTGCAGGTTCAGTGGGTCCTCTTGCGATTTTACTAACATGTGGGACCGCATGCGAGCAAACAGACGATGGGCTCCGTGCGTCCGCTGGCTGGCTGAGAAGAGAGGTAGAGGAGGTCTGAGCATGGACTCCAGGAAATTTGTTCTACGTAACCAACACCTCGATATTCACGTGTGGTTGTTTCTAGAATAAAAAAAGGAGGTACCCCTACTTATGTTACTCCCACTACGCCTAGCTTAAGGTTAGTAGGTGACATTGCACTTGGCTCTTTGCCTCTTTCGGAAGTCGATGGTTCTATAGTAGTACTTCTGGTAATCTGACACCAAATGAACTCCTGCACGTCCACCGCTTGTAAGCAAAAGTTTCTCCTCGTGCTGCGAGCCACCGCGCAGGCGTTGGCGAGGGAGAAGGCGTAATCAAGCTTCTCGTTGTTCTGCGAGTTGACGACACACATCAAAGTTATTTAGTACGTACTCTCTCCAAAAAAGGGCTGACCATGTCATTGCTACCATCCCATTCTCCGTCGTTGAGTACGTGCAATATTCACATGTCATCGAGGAGAAAAAATATTGCGTAGGTGCCATCGAAGTGCATGACTCACTTACGCACTGCTTATCTGGTTATCTCCATTTTCTTGCGTGACACGTGCACCTTGATGCTAGATGTCTTGCGTGTTGCGAAAAGGATGAACAAAGCTCACGTAAAAGAAAAGAGTTGAAGAGCATAGATCCCCGATGATAGAGAAGGAGCAAGGAACCTCGCGGTGGAGCGTCTGCAAGGAACCTTGCGCGTTTTCCCCTATTTTTTGCCACCTTCCCACCTATAAACAAATAAAAGAACATGAACTTTTCGCTAATCACTAGAAATGGTACATCAGGAGGCTAAGTTGAAGATGTTTTATACTCCCTATGTTCCCAAATATAAGTCCTTTTAGAGATTTCAATAAGGGACTACATAGGAAACAAAATGATTGAATCTACACTCTAAAATATGTCTACATACATCCGGATGTTGTAGTCTATTTGAAATGACTGGAAAGACTTATATTTAGGAACGGAGGGAGTAGTTTATATTGAATTATTGATAACCACACAACAAGCCACGCATGTATAGGATGCATGCAGCCGCGCATGTACACAAGCCAACGCACTAACTCCATCCGATCCAACTCATGCACATACGTGCACATCACGGAGGACCCAATGCATGTACAAAAGACGTGCATGCACACACGCTCAATCGCAGAATTCACGTGAATAACACATGCATGCGCACACACTCGGCTTCATGGAGGTGTGCCCCATCTGCGGCGACGTCCGGGTCGTCATGCTACAGCGAAGCTCGCACTCAACGGCGCATACGCATCTCTTGCAGCACCTCTTTGCCGTCGTTGCTCAACTAGTAGTCGGAGACAAAGACGACCACAGCCTCGGCTTTAGAGCTAGCACCGATGGAAAAACACGCATGCTATACGCACACGAGCCCGTACTGAGTGCCCACGACGTGGTGGTGGTGCGTCCCCAGTCGCCTGTACTCCTTCTGCGCACGTTGTCTATCAAGGCGGTTGCATGCTAATGATGATGTGGGTGAGATCTTCTAGGACTCAGGTGATGACGAGGAAAATTATGAGACACAAGGTGACGTACACCGTCAAGGTCCACGGTCAAGGGGGTGCTAGTAAGTGCTTAGATGTGCTTAGAGCAAGTACAATAGAGTTGAGTCAGCAGGCTATAAGGAATAAACTAGTATATTTCTGCTTAGTTGGAGGAAAGAGAAGAGGAGAAAGAAGGTAAGCGGGCTCTTCGTGAAGAGCCAGCTCTAGCACGTGCTCCTAGGCACTTTGTGAGAATGAAAGGTGGGCCACATAATAAAAAAGTAGTACACTCTTTTGATCTACTATTGTATATATTGACTATAAGATGGGCTGGAGATGACATGGCACTGGCTTATAGCCAACAGCTGGCTGTACTATTAACCATGCTCGATGAGGTGCTAAGTGCATTAAATGGCTTAGTACCTCAAGTCTTCAATTCATAGGTGCTTAGTTTATTGGTGCCACATCATATTTTATGGCTACGTGGCAGGCTTAGCAGCTATACATGGTGGAGCACTGGGAGAGGCCAAGGCTGGTCATAGTGGGGAGTAACTTATACTATAACATATTACTATGTTACTCTAAACATCTCTATAAACTGGAAAGGAGGGAGTAGTAACATAGACTAGTGTCATATGCAAAGTATGGGCGTACATGATATTTCCACGTCCGGACCGATCCCAAGTTGGCTTCTCACCTTCTTGGCCCAACAAAAACCGCTCCCCTCTCCCGCGCGCGCTTCCCTCCTGGCACCAGCTGAGCCCGCCGCTCCACATTGATGGCAAGTCAGGGCGATGCGACATTTCACTGCTTCGGCCCGTTGAAGTAGCATGCCGACCGAGGGCACCGTCCGCTGCATGCCCGACATTTCAGACTACACAGTGCAGAGTAACTTTATAGAAAGTACTACAATTAGATGACATAAGTATGCTATAAGGATTTAAATATTGTATTTGTGCTTAGTTGAATGAGAGAGAAGAGGAGAGAGAAGAGAAGCGGATTGTAAACGTGTAACCGGTTGTACTCCAACATACTTTGTGAGACAAAAGGTGGGGCCATTATTAATGATATAGTATATATACTAAAGGGACTAACGGACGACTTAATTACTCTAGTTTTTTGGGACAAACCTTGGTGGGGCTATTATCGACTTTTTTTGAGCTATTATTGACTTGGACGTGGGGTTTGGCGGCCAAAGGCCTACTATTATACTCGCATGACCGACCTGACATGCTCTACCATAGCCGCCGCTGTATCATATGGTTTCGCACCGTTCTAGATCTTAGCGCCGCCACGCAATTCTTCTCCATCCCTCCTTCCGGCGTGCACCACGAGAAGGGACAACAGTCCTCCGAACCCCGCCTTTCATGATACTGTACGGGATTCTGGGGAGCACACTCATGTGACTGCTGCCAGCGATGACTTCCTCAACGACAGCCTTCTTCCCCAACCTCGGTAACCTCTTCATCAACGACATGAGTGACAATATCAACCATATTGGTTCTGCTCCCGCTGTACAGTATGTGACTCTGTCCTCCTAGTTTAGTCTGCGTCATTACTTTGATGTTTACAATTGTCGTCATGATCTATTTACTGCTTATTCGGATTAAATCTCATACTAAATTGATCATATACTCAACAATCCAATTCAAAAACCTGATTACAGGCAATTTACTCTGAGTGGTTTTGCTGTGCTTTTGAAGCCTCCTACTTTTAAGGGGGTGCAATATAAAAGGTGGCGCACAAGAGCAGTATATTGGTTTCAGATCATGTACTGCTATGACGCCACTAAGGGTAAGCCTGAGGGCGATCTTAATCCTACACAGCAGGAAGCTTTTCAGAACATGGATACGCTCTTCAAAGCCGCCCTACTGACTGTTCTTGATGATTCCATTGTGGATTCATATATGTCGTTTGACAGTGGCAAAGACATGTGGGCTGCGCTCGAGGCCACGTTTGGGACCGCGGGCGCTGGCAAAGAGTTGTACGTCATAGAGCAATTCTGTGACTACAAGATGACTGATGAGCGCTCTGTTGTTCAGTAGACTCGTGAGATACATTCACTCTCTAAAGAACTTGAGTACTTTAAGTGTGTGTTACCGGACAAATTTGTTGCTGGGACCATCATTGACAAGCTTCCACCTTCGTGGAACAATTTTGCTACTTCTCTGAAAAACAAGAGACATGAGTTTTTTGTTTTGGATCTAATTAGCACTCTTGATTTTGAGGAGAAGGCGAGAGCAAAAGACACACGTGCTCGGGTCGCTGAGGGAGCTTCTAGTGCCCACATGGTACACGAGAAGAACTTCCAGCCCAACCAGCCCCAAAACAACAAGAACAAATCTCAGGGGGAAGGCAAGTTTGATGCAAAGAACAAACCGCCACATTCTACCAACTTCAAGAAGAATTCTCATAACGGGAAGGGATACAAACCTCAATTTTGGTAGCACCACACAAAATTTATATGGCTGTATCTACCTGCTGTCAGCTAACCTTATGGTGCTCCAGGCATTCCTACATTCATAACTAGGTACAATGACCACCGCAAGATGAAATTAGCTTATTCATACGTTAACTTCCTGAATGTAGTGCAGAACGATCCTGTCATGTGTGGAGGAGCAAACAAGCAGTGCAGCCGAAGGTGGAAATCAACCAAGTACTTATGAAATTATATATGATCTTCCTCAGGCAGGTTAGTATCCCCTTCGTCCAGATGATCGTGTTTTGTCATGCCGAGCTATTGATATGTGCTACTATTTTGCAACACCGTTTAAGTATAACTACTGTTTCCTATCTTTTCAGATTCAGGACAATGAATATGATTTCAGGGGAACTGCACAATATGGACTCATGTTGAGTCATCTCTATTGCCTCATGTGTTTGCTGCAAATGTGTCAGCATCAATTGCAAGATGAGGCAGCTAGCTAGCTGTGGAGTTGCCAACATGTTCAAAGTGCTCGCAACATTGAGAAGAAACAAGCATGCCCAGGAAATTAATGCATGCACAGGGAGACCCTTTGCTCAGAGAAGCATCGACTGATTTTCTTTATTTACACACCTTCTCACAGCTTTGTATTGGTTATAGTATGGTGAATCATTGAGATGCATAGACATGCTGAACTTTTGTTCTTCTGAATGTTAGTATGCACACCGTATCTTCTAAAGCTTAGTTTAATGTGAGTGTCTGCATCCAGTACCGCAACCTCTAATTTGGTGGATGCACATAGAGAAAATAGATCTCCTTAATTTACTCCATAACCACCCTATTAAATAGGCCTAGTAAAAAATCAGGCGCATGCAGTGGCCGGCGGGCACATGCATCCTGCATGCATGGCCAGTCAACCAAGTCCATGCGCCAACTCCAATGCATAAACGCAAAAGAAGAGAGCGGTTCTTGGGAAAAAGCGAGTAGTTAGTGCAGCGGGCCTTATAAACACGAACAACTTGCTCTCCCGCTTCCGTCTCCACCCCCCCCCCCAATTCCCCCCGCTCCTCAATCTTCCTTACTCGTCCAGAAAACCCCGCTCACCTTCTTCCTCACTCATATAGAAAATGCCTGCTCCTCTTCTTCCACTCCTACAGAAATCGCCAGCCCTCCTTCTTCCCCACTCACACTACCGATAGGCTCGTCTCTGGCTACTCT
>NC_041391.1:271582297-271604095 GCF_002162155.2 Triticum dicoccoides
TCTCCAGTGGACCGCATCAGCGATGTCCCGGACATCATCCTTGAGGAGATCATCTTGCTTCTCCCAACCAAGGATTGCTGCCCCACACAAGTCCTCTCAACTTGGTGGCGCCCTCTATGGGGCACCGCGCCCCTCAATCTCGACTATCATCAGATATCTGTCCTTCCTGAATTTGATCTCCTCAGAGCCATCGTCTCTTCTCACCAGCAGGGCCCCGTTCAATGCCTCTGCATCCCGACATGCTACCTGCTGTCCATACCCGGCAAGGTGGACGCTTGGCTAACATCCCCTAAATTCGGAGAACTCCAGCAGTTTGAGTTGTACCATTACCACAAAAGTTTCATACCACGAACACACCAAGAATTCGTGCCCACACCACCGTTTCCATCTCGCGGTTTTCCTCCTCTCTCCACACCGCCACCTTCGCCCGGTGCCATCTACCAGACGATCTGGTACAAATGCTTCGACTCGCACTGCTAAAAAAACTTTTGCTTGTGGTGGTTTATTTGTCGGAGGCCTCACTGCACAACATCATCCACTCCAGTTGCCTTGCCCTGGAGCGCTTGCTGATAGTTTTGGGAATAGAAATCAGTATCAGTTGTCTCCAAATAAGGTCGCCTCACCTTAAAAGCTTTGGAATTTGTTTTCAAGGACAGCAGCTCATCATCGAAGATGCCCCTTCACTTGAAAGGTTGCTCCTTCATAATTGTTATACACCTTCACAAATAACTGTCGTCTCTGCGCCCAAACTGGAGATCTTGGTTGTAATTCGTGACCCGTTTATTAATCACAAGGAGTTGGTGTTTGGCTTCTCACTTTTTCAAGTACCGTATATTATCATCTACACATTTGTAATCATATCCTGCATTTTTCATTTGTGCGCATAAGTTTTATATCATCTTGGAGTACACTTTGGGTACTAATATTATGTTATATGCTCAATGAAGAGTTCGTCCATTGATAGCCTATCAATGCTGCTGGATTCTGTCAAGATCATACATATCAGAATGTATAGTCTTGATCTGGACATAATTATTGGCTTGCTGCGATGCTTTTGATCTCTGGAGAATTTATACACAGAGGTGATGATTTCATTCACATTGAAAGCCCGTATATATTGTACTAGAATTAACTGTTCAACTGTCGTTCTTTCGACATACTCTTTTTCAGACCTTAACTATTTTCAATCTTCATGTCTACTTAGGCAAAACCACCTGGAGAAAAACATATAACCAATCGGTGGCGTAATAAGCACAAGGATTTTCTCAGTTCTCATGACATTCATTTGAGGACAATAACGATGGGCGATATGCATCCAACCAGGCAAACAGAAGCTTTGTCACATTCTTCCTATTGAATGCCAGGTTACTATTGTCCATGAGGCTTAATTTTTATAGCAAGAGATTTCTCACGGACGAACATGTTGAACAGCCAAAAAAGAAGTTTCGGGTGGACAAATGGGCTTCTAAACGTGCTCGGCTTCTATTTACAACAAGTTGTACTCATCCTGGAATATATTTTTTTGCACAGGATGTTGATTTTATGGATCAGACCGATCCATTTGTTTGTGACTGCAAAAAAGAGTGGTTGGGTTAGATGTTACTATCATGTTCAATCTGGGTTTTGTCTAAAAATTTGATGAACAATTAATCCTTGGCCTTTTTGTACCTTTTGTATGCCTGAGTTACATGTTGTTGCCCTAGTACTCCCCTCCACCTGCCACTACACTGCTGCATCTTCCACGACTGCTGTTCGTTCCATCCGAGGCCTCGCCGTCGTTCTCCGCCTTGGTTCGCTCGCTGTGCCCGCCGCCGTCTGGCGTTGTCAACATGGTCAACAACCAAGAGGAATCAGGAGATGACTGTACGTGGAGAGGCTGACAGTAGGGACCTACCAGGGTCATTGCATTTCGCAAGCAGGTGCCTCGTTATTACAAGCCAAAAAAATACTTCCTCCTAATTGTTTGACAACTAGGTCCCACGCCATTGTCAATGTATTCAATAAACGAGAAAATTACACACCGAGCGGATAACACCAGGGACCCAACAGCTCGCCCAGTTGTTCTTTAGTTTCAGAGACGGGGCTCAACTACGCGCTATGCGGGGGCTGTGGCCCATTTAGCCCATGCTTACACTTTTATCAAGCACATGACGAGCCCAGTTGATATATTTTTTCTTTCTGAAATTGGCTAGCACAGTTCTTTTTTTTGGAGAATACCAAAACCGAGGCCTACTTACTTTTCTCAGCCCGGCTGGGCTGCAAATCTTTCAAGATGAGGAGGAATGTAAGTTGTAAGAAATGGGCTTCCCCAGAAAATAGCTGTAAGTTGTAAGAAATGGGTTGTAAATTTTTAAACCAAAGCCAACCGGCAATTGCATTAAAATATCATTTTTTTTTCAGGATTTCTCTACCCTCTACTCTTATAAAAACCAAAGCCAACTGGCAATTACATTAAAATATCATCTTTTCTTCCACAAGATAAACTACTCATACAAATGCATCTTCATGTTCCGTGCAATGAACAGGCATCTTGCTAGTTAAGATTCTAAATTTCATTCATTTTTTTGCGGAAAATTGTTTTTTGAATTTTATTTTGATATAATTTTTTGAAAATTATTTTTAACGTGACTCGAAATTTCATGATTAAAATAGTTTGGACCCCACCGAAAGATGCAAAATTTCATTTAATTTTTTAGTAGTGCCTAGAATATATGGTCTATAATGCTAATCAAAAGAATATGGGATTCAAATATCCTTAAAATTTGCAAATGGGCTGTAAATTATTGAAAATAATGGCTAATGGGCTTTATGCTGTTTTCCACAGACTTGGAGGCTAACTTCTGGGCCTACTAGGTTGACGATGACTTTGTCCTGATTTTTTTTGACACATACGTAATTCTTTGTCAACTTAGTCAACACACAGCAGTGACTGTTGGATGTCCATCCAATGGAGCCGTGCTTCTTTAATCTCTGATCTTCGTGTTCCAGCCGCCCAAACTAGCGCCGGTGGGACTGCCTGCTCCCTCCTCCTGTGGCTGGCTATGCTGCCGCCAGGCCATCGCTCTCACCACCCACACATCCTGTTATTTTCGGGCAACATTAGCCTCACCCCGCAACCGACCAGTTAGCGCTCGTACTCCGCTCAGCGTGGGCATCCGCTACGGTGGCTTCGCCAGCTCCGGGTGGTTCTTTTTCTGGGCCTCGCCCTCGTCCATCGCGTTTGTGCTCTCGGCGCGGCGAGGTCAACATGGTCAACAAACAACAGCCATCGGAAGAGGTTGACAGTAGGGGCCCACATAAGGAAATGCCTCCTTATTACGCACAAAATAATGATTCCTCCACCTGATAGCTGGGACCCACCGGAAGGGCCTCTGTATTTCGTGAAAAAAATGTTCCCCCCGCTGTCAGCTCGGACCCACCAGAAATGCATCCTTATTACGCACAAAAAAATGAATATTCCCCCTACTAGCTGGGACTCACCTTGGTGGGAGACTGACTTGTGGGCCAACTAAGTTGACGGGGACAGAGGTCTTTGTCAACTTAGTCAATATGAACGATTCTAGATCCAGTGACCGTACGATGTCCATCCAACTACCGTAGTGCTTCTTCAACCTCTGGTCTTCGTGCTCCAGCCGCCCAAAGCTGCACCGGTCGTGCCGCATGCTCCTGCCTCCCGTGACTGGCTGTGATGTCGCGGAGGCCTCATCGCCCCCTACTACTCCCACCGCTGGCGAGGCCATCCCTCTACTCACCCACACCCCCTGTTATTCTACGGCGATGACAACCTCACACCGCAGCCGAACCGGTGAACCCTCGTACTCCTCTTCACGTGGGCATCCACCGCTGCGTCTTCCTTGGCTCCGCGTTGTCCCCTTCCTAGGCCTTGTCATCGTCCACCGCCGTGGTGCTCTCGGCGCGGAGTGGTCAATGTGGTCAACGACCGACTTCATCGGAAGAGTACAGTACGTGGAGAGGCTGACAGCTGGGCGATGGCAGCCGCAAGGAAGTGCCTCCTTATTACGCGTAAAATAATTATTCCTCCACCTGATTGCGGGGACCCACCGGACGGGCCACCGTATTTTGCAAAAAAATTGATTCGCCCCCTAACTACTGGGACACACTAGCTACATCTTCGCATGCAAGGAAGTGCGTCCGAAAAAAAAGGTTCGCCCCCCTGACTGATGGGACCCACCAGCTACATCTTCGCACGCAAGGAAGTGCGCCCGGGCAAAAAATAAAAAAACAATTCGCCCCCCTGACAGCTGGGACCCACCATCTACATCTTCGCACACAAGGAAGTGCGTGACAGTCGGGACCCACCATCAAAGCGTATTTAGCGTTGTCATTCTGGTTGCGAACGTGTATGTACATACTGGTGGATGTAGAGGCGCGCACGTGTCATAGTAGAGGTGCGCACGTAGCATGTACACGTACATACAACGGCCAATGTGCAAGAATGAAAATACGGCCACATATGTGTACATATGGGTGGGGTCTCGAACGCCTACTCGCGCATACATACGGCCAGGGCTCATGTACATGGAAACAGCGTCATCGTCATGTTCATGGGGAGCCAACCTGTTGGGTCGGAACGGAATGCGTCGTTGTGTTCATCGGGAGGGCTTGGACGGAACAGGCGATGGAAACAAGGCCTGGTGTACCGCAGAATGGAGGAAACAGCCTTGTGTTCTACCGGCCACATTCGAAACGGGATCCTGTTCATTGGGAGGGGTCTAGCGTACCGCAAAACGTAGGAAACAGACCTCCTACGGCCGAAACAGGGGTCCTGTTGATCGGGAGGGGTGTGGCGTACCGCAAAAAGGGACGAAACGGACTTGTGTTGGAGCGTTATGGTCGAAATGGGGGTCCTGTTCGTCGGGAGGGGTGTGGCGTACTGCAAAACGGGACTCCACAGGATACTATTCATCTCCACCGTCGACCTCCTCCAGCCTCCACGGGCTACCGTCGACCTCCTCCAACCTCCACGGGCTTATGTTCAGCCAGCCTGCACCGCGCGCTACTTCACCGGCTACTGTTCAACCACCCCTCCACCGTCTATTGTTCATCCAGCCCTCCACGGGGTCGTCCAGTTCATCCAACCCTCCACGGGGTCCTATTAATCCAGCCCCAACCGGCTCGATCGATCGGGGTCCTGTTCATCCAGAGGCAATGCCACGGGGTCCTGATCATCCACCCCCACCGCTCACTGTTCATCCAAACCCCCCGCAATGCTCACTGTTCATCTAGAGGCAGCATCGACCGGCTTCAGTTAGCAGCAGTGGTGAAGGAATCGCTCGATCGGGTTCAGTTAACAACCATCGATCGATCGCTCAGATTCAGTAACGCGTAGCATGCAGTGCAATCGCTCGGGTTTAGTTAGAGCCAACGCCTCGCACACATGCGCGTACGTGTACGAGAGAAACGCACATCGCTCGGCCCCCGGCCACCCACCGTAACTGGGAACTCCCCGAAATTTTCCTCGCCCTCTCTTCTACCACGATTTTTTCCGTCATGGACGGCCCAAAGAATGTCATGCAGCTGCGTCTCTGGCCCGCCCAGGATGAAAAGCCCATTTTCTGTCATGATTATTTGTCATAGAAGTAGGAGTTCACCACATCTATGATGATACCGGGTTCAGTCACAATTATCGTCATAGAAGTGTCATAAGTATGACAGAAAAAAAAATTCGTTCGGCCCAAAATGTTATGGATGTGTCTTTTTTTTGTAGTGTGACGACAAGGTGCCTATGGTGACTTCATAAATTTCAAGATGATAGTGTCGGCTCAGTCTTTCGGAGGTGCTCATAGGGGTAGGGTGTGCGTGTGTGCGTTCATAGGGGTGAGTGTCTGTGCATGTATATGAGCGCTTGCGTCTGTACTGTGTCAAAAAACAACGTAAATGCGTGTCAAAAAGAGACTAGTCAGTATACTCAATATTGTGCACCGCGGAGAGGAAAACGAGAGAACTACGTATTTATTTATGGTGTAGATTCACTCATTTTGCTCCATATGTACTCCGTCTTGGTGTAGTCTAGTCACTTGTTGAAATCTCTAGAAAGGCAAATACTCCTTTCTTGTTTACGGGGCTATACTAGCAAGTACGTACTACAATAGTGGGCTCACATAGCAATTTTGTCTCATGCAAGAGCCTGGCTATATGCATCCTGCAAGGTTCACAACTGCCACGTTCGGGTTGTGCTTGGCTCTTTGCCTCTTCGAGAAGACGAACAATGATGTTACTACTAATGCTTCTATAGTATCGAATCCACTGCTGCATGTCCGTCCACCGTGAGTGGGAAGGATAGCTTGTTGTAGTACTATAACAAAAGCCTGTCCGCGACTGCGAGCAACCGCGCGCATGGGCGAGGGGGAAGGCATATAGTAATAAAATCAAGCTTCTCCTTGTTGTATGAGTTGACGCGACGCATCATAGCATTGGCCCCACATGCTTGCCTCTAAACTTAGCTGAAAGACCCGCAGTGTACAATATATTTCCTACAACCTCTAACATTTACCCACCACAAATTAAAATATATCTTCCTGTCTTGACCAGATGAGCGTGCGAACTACAATCACCATGATGACATGTAGGGCCAGAAGACTATTTTAATTTAAAAAACTTCCAGACGGCCACATAGGATGGTGCCGACCCCAACGATTTTAAGCTTAGAGGAATGGTACGCGCTATCCTAGAGTACTCGACACATGGAACTACCACATGAGCATCTGGGCTGCGCTTCGCTCTTCGCCTCTTTGGGAAGTCGAACAATGATGGAGTACTACTGCACTGGAGGAGTACTGCAGTACGCTTCTGTCCATTTAACACCGATTGAACTGCTGCATGTCCACCCCGTGCAGGAGGGAGAGCATGTTGCAAAAGCTTCTCCTAGTCCTGCCAGCCACCACGCTCATGGCGAGGAAGGGATGCCACTTCATTGACTTAGTGCTCCTGCCTTTGCATGTATGACAAGTGGGACCAACAGGTGGGTGGCCAAGCTGTCATACAACCAAAGGCAGGTGCAGTTAAGTCCACGAGGGAGAGGATAGTCAAACTTCTCATTATTGTACGAGTTGACACGACACATCAAAGCACTGCACTCGATACATTTCAATAATTGGGGTTTACCGATGCATTAATTACAACGCATGCATGCACGCCTTGACTCTCCTTTTGATACTTGCATGTGTTGATTTAATGCACCTTGAAGTAGTATGAATATGTTACGGTAAAGCTTTGTAATGCCCAGACCCTAAAGCGAGAGATGGTTGTGCACGACGAGGGCGAGATCATGCAGACGGAACAGGACCGGACGATGGAGCTCTTTATGGTCTTGATGGACCTAACCTTGCTCCACTGCCCCTTGTTCGTCTGCCCCTTGACGCCTCTAGTGTATGAGGTTCAAATACACCTCGTCCGTTCGGATGATCGAGCAAGGTGCAGGTTTCTTGATTGATGTGTTGTTCGATTGATTTCTGAAGTGCAAGGGAGGGCACCTGGCCTATGCGGACTACCACGTCGAGCGCCCCGGGAACCAGCGGCAGTGCCAGAAGTGCGAGCGCGGTGGTGGCTTCGACGTGCGGAACACGGCGGTTGATGTCTTTCTTTCGTCGGTGAGGGTGGAGTGCCCGCACAAAGGCTGTAGGCTCTACGTGTCTTACCACAAGCTCGCCGATCACGAGAGCGTGTGTCTTCTCGCGCCCTGCAAATGCCCCGTGCCCGTCTACGGATACAAAGGCCTACCGCTGGCGCTCTAGCACCACATCAGCACTCCGCATCCCATGCCCGTGCACATGATCCAGTACGGCAAGGTGCTCTAGCTGCAAGTGCCACTATCGAAGCCACGGCTCTTGCTGTTCGCGGAGGAGGACGGCCGCACGTTTTTGTTGGTCGGCGGCATGCTCAACATCGGCACGCCTATCATCGTGTCGGTCATCTGCATCAGAGCGGGGGCATCCCCACTGCCGCACTACATGGACAAGCTGTGGGCAAACGGCCCGTTGGGGAGTCCAAAGGCACGACCGACACCGTCAAGGGGGAAATGGAGGTGACAATTAGCAATGGTCCCGGTGACTTCACCGTGCAGGAGCTGACCTTCTTCATAGTTCCGCCCAAGATGCTAGACGGGGCTAAGCTGGTGTCCCTCCACATTCAGATTGACAAGCTCACGTCCTAAATGTTTCTACAATGCCTTCTGTTTATCTTAGTAATAAGATAATATAGGGATTAGCTCGGTCTACTTTAGCTTAAGAGATGGTGGATTTTGGTGGCGATGCAACAATTACTTCGACATCAAATCAATAATTTGCAACAATCAAACAGATATTTTGTGTCTGTTGGATATAAAGTTCCTTTGGGTAAGAAGTACTACTTGTCATCAAAATGGATAAAAGGAGATGTATGTAGACGTATTTTAGTTCTAGATACGTCCGTTTTTATCCATTTTGATGACAAGTACTCCCTCCGTTCCACAATACATGCCTTCCATTTGTCAAAATATAGATGTATCTACACATGTTTTAGTATATAGATACATCCATTTTTGGACAAATGGAAGTCAAGTAGTATTTGAACGGAGGGAGTATATGCTTGTTTGTTCATGAAGTGTTTCATACTTGTGCGAGTTGACGCGACACATCAAAGTAGTACTACTACTAGTAGTACTCCCTCCGACCCTAATTTCTCTGCGCATAAGTCGAGGAGCAGATACCAAGCAGGGCCTGGTTGTGTCGGACAACTCACCGGATTGCGCACCTAGCAGACGAAGCTCGTGTCGTGTTGGTGCCGTGTGCGGCCCGCACATTAACAAAAACCTCGTGCCTCTAGCTTAGCCTCCGCGTTTTAAACTTCTCAATCTCAAGGCCAAAGAGCAACATAAATCCTGTCATAGAGACAATCGGATGGTTGAGAATACTACAATTCGTAGCTACACATGTGTGTGTGAGAGAGGACGAGTGCGTGTGTGCACCTCTTCTCTTCTTGTATAATGTACTAAACTCAGAGTACAAGTGTATGTGGGCGGCATCGACCTAGGGAGCTAGAGATGGTGTGCGAGAAGTCCCGAGAGATAGGTTTAATGCGTCTGAAAAAAAGACTAGTCTATAGCTTGCCACACGGCTATTCCTGTTGAACGCCCCAATAACCGTAAGATATGTATCCGATGGTGCCAGTTATTGCACGTACACAATAGTAGAAAAAGAACTACCATGGCATATGCTACACCACGGCCGAGAACATGTTCCCATGTTATGCCATCCGGGAATAGTGCTGCACTTTGAAACTAGAACCGTCAATAAATTTTGAGCTTGCGTCTCGTCACATTCCAAATAACTACTACTACCACGCTATATTTAATTGCAAACCTGTTCACACCGATCACAACCTAATCGGTTTCCCACTTAGGAGTGTATTAGTACTCAGTTATAAATACTACTATGCCAAGATGACTGCACATTCCTCCTCAACTCCTCATCCACAAAAACAAACAAGTCATTCAACATCCTTCCCTTGCGTCTGCCATGGCCAGTGTGAGTTCTGGGTTGAGAGATTACCACCAGGGAGAGGCGATCATTTAAGCAGAAGCACGAGAGTTGTCCCGCCTCGCCGCGAAAGCAGCCGACATGTCCCGCTGCGCGGAAGTAGCAGCACAGAGGCCCTGCCGCACCGCTGAAGCAGCACGGAGGTCCCGCCGCACCGTCGATGCAGCAAACTTGTCCGGCCGTGCTGCGAATGAAGTAGAGATGTCCCTCTGCACTGCGGCAACCTGGGAAAATCTCTCACGGGCAGGCGGCGACTCTTATAGGCGCATGCATGCGATCGTCCATAGCCAGATGGATCAGATCTCTGGCCCGGCGAGGTTCCAGGACGACATGAAAGCCTCGTTTGAACAGGCTACCGGCGTCATCCAACAACTAAAGGAGGGCAATGAGAGGCTCCGGGCCGAGCGCCACCTGCTGAGGGCAAAGATCATCCAAAGTGCAGACCAGAAGGAGCAGACCAGTGCCTTGTTGAAGAGGACCGGGGTCATCGTCAAGAAACTTATGGACGAGAATGACATGCTCTTCATCGAGCTCCAACGGCTGGTGGAGGAATCCGTGGATGCTCTCAACCAGCGTACTGAGGACATGAAAGAGCTCATCGCCGCTCGCCGCGGAGACTAGTTCCCGTGGCCTGCAGCAATGCATCAAGAAAGTAGAGATCAGCAAGCTAGATCGTTGTCTTCCTTCGTCTTTTGCCATTGTGTATTTCGGGCATAGCTGCATGTGGCTTTTTTAGTTATCTTCCTAATTATGTAAGACAATTATTATCCATTGTCGTCGTCCATATATATTCACCAGTCTAGCTATAAGTGGCGGTAGATACTATATAGGTCCGTCGGATCTTACATCAAGATGCGTGCTTTCAGATTTTCTTTTTCTTTCTTAAATCTTAGTCGAGTGAGACATACCATTCCATTAAATGGAGGCTCGGGTGCTATTAATGGAGACCCTGGGAGAGATGTGGACGGCAGATGGAGGTCAAAGTGCTCTCCTCCCGATAAGCACGCGCAGGGGTCTGATCGCATGCCTCTCGTACTCAAATAGCTACCCTGCACGGCGCCTCCTAGCTAATAAAAAAGGGCATGCGTGGCGGCACGCAAATGGTAAATAGAATGCCCACAGTTTCAATAGTACTTGTGTTTCCGATTATAACGTGACAACACTTGTTCCAAAATGACTTTGTTGATTGTCAATGTGTGCGCCTTCTCAAATCGGAGCAAAACTACCACAACATGTTGGTGTCATGTCATGGCAGCAAGCCAAGTTTAATTATTTTGATGCGTGTTTTGGATTTACAAGAATTAAAAACTAAGTTTTTGAACGTTTCGAACCCAGCAACGACGCCCAGAATTTTGAATTTCATTCCCATTTCTTCCATGGGACCTAGAAATTTACCCTAGGATACACATGTGATTTTTCAACCAACTTTGGTGCACTGGAGCATGTGCTTGTATTTCAAATTTAAATTATGCACACAAAGGTGACACGTTCCCTCTGAGAACCACGAGCCTTCTTGAGAGAAGCACCGGTTTGCAAGAAGCTTATACCAAAAGTTCTTCCTATTCAGCCAATTTCTCTTACCACAGCATGGTACTACCATGACATGACACCATGCCAAGTTTCATGATTTTCAGGCATGTTTTCAATTTACAAGAATTTTAAAACCAAGTTTCTCAATATTCTCGGTGAGCCACAACCCAGGTTTTGAATTTTATTCCCATTTCTTGCATGGGACCTAGAAATTCACCCGAGGACACAGATGCGATTTTGCAACCAACTTTGGTGCACGAAAGCATGTGCTTGTAGTACAAATTTGAATTATGCACATTAAATGACCAGAAACTCAATTAATGTATAAAAAGGGCCAAACGAACCCGAAATAGTTCCAAAATTTAACAGGGCACTCATGTAGTTCTATGTTGCCTTTGTAAAGAAACTCAAGGGGGGCAGCGTATATCATTTCACACTCAAAGGTGGCACGTTCCCTCTCAGAACCACGAGCCTTCTTGAGAGAAGCTTCGGTTTGCAAGAAGCTTATACCAAAATTTGTTCCTATTCGGCCAATTTTATTTATCACAGCATGGTAGTACCATGACATGACACCATGCCAAGTTTCATGATTTTCAGACATGTTTTGGATCTACAAGAATTTTAAAACCAAGTTTGGCAATGTTCTCAGCCGAGCCACGATGCCCAGATGTTTGAATTTTATTCCCATTTCTTGCATGGGACCTAGAAATTCACCCGAAGACACGGATGTGATTTTTCAACCATCTTTGGTGCACGAGAGCATGTGCTTGTAGTTCAAATTTGAATTATGCACATGAAATGACTAGAAACTCTATTAATGTACAAAATGGGTCAAACGAACCCGGAATAATTTCAAAATTTAAAAGGGCACTCATGTAGTTCTATGTTGCCTTTGTTAAGAAACTCAAGTGGGGGCAGCGTCTCTCGTTTCGCAATCAAAGGTGGCACGTTCCCTCCAAGAACCATGAGTTTTCTTGAGAGAAGCTTCGGTTTGCAAGAAGCTTATGGGGCTGTCTGGATGGCAGCCCCAAGCTGCCCTTCCAAAATTTTGGTCGTTGACCACCGGTTGGGCCAGTGTTTGGATCGCTGCCAACTTTTTTGCTCACAGCCAACTTTTTGGCCAGTTGTTCTGTTTCCGCACTAGCGTGTGGGCGAGTTCCCGGCGGCTATTTCCTTTGCCAAAATTTTGGCATGCCGTTGTTTTGGTTGGGCTAGTGTGGGCATAATCCAAATGGCCCCTATACAAAAACTTGTTCCAAATCAGCCCACTTTTTTACCACAACATGTTAGTGCCATCACATGACACCATGCCAAGTTTCATGATTTCCAGGCGAGTTTTGGATTTACATGAATTTAAAATCCAAGTTTCTCGATGTTCTCGGTCGAGTCACAGCGCCCAGATATTGGAATTTCATTCTCATTTCTTCCATGGGACCTAGAAATTCAACCAAGGGCACACATGTCATTTTTAACCAACTTTGGTGCACCGGAGCATGTGCCAGCAGTTCAAATTTGGATTATGCTCATTAAAATTCCACAAACTCAATTAATACATAAAAAGGCCAAACGAACCCGGAATAATTCCAAAATTTAATGGGGCACTCATATAGTTCTATGTTGCATCTATAAAGAAAATCACGGGGGAGGCAGTGTATATCGTTTCGCACACAAAGGTGACACGTTCCCTCTCAGAACTAGGAGGCTTGTTGAGAGAATCTCCGGTTTTGCAAGAAGCTTATACCAAAACTTTTCCCAATTTAACCAAAAATTATACATATGAAAACAGGGTTTAGATTATCCCGAACATCTCGCTACCTAGACCAATGTACTATGATTTGAATTCAACATAAAATGGATACGAATATTTGAATTGGAAATCATATGCTACATGTAGTTCATAGTGAAATATGATTACTGCTATATGCATGTTTTTTTATTGTCAAGATAATATTTAAATGATTGTATAACTTGACAACAATCATATTAAAATACGGAAAATTGATTCAAATTTAGTCCATATTGTAGACGACAATATATATGTTCACAGGGTGGAGTAAAATGTTCATATATGATGGAATATCAAAATGTACGACTACATAATTTATAAACCGCAAGGTCACCTAACGATATATTCGAATTCAACATAACGTGGATTCAAAAATTGAAATTCGAGATCCTGGCATTTGTAATCATATAAAAAGGTACATTACTCTTTCTTTTGGTGGGAATTGATTTGTTTCTTGTTGTTGTTGAGGGAAGTGTGAATCGATTCGGTACTGTACAGGGTAATCTTGTTCTCCCGATTTTTTTTACATTTTTCTTGTAGTTTTTTCAATGGCATCTATAGCAATATAGTAAAAGGGGACATGACTCTCTTGTGTATTGTATGAATTGTTTTTTTTGTACATGTCAAGTTTGGTCTGCCGAACAAGGAATCCGCACCTTGTTATCCCGAAATTTTGAAGCTCGGGTATCCCTACAAAAAAAAGACACATCCGTGACATTTTGGGCTGAACAAATTTTTTTCTATCATACATATGACACTTCTATGATGATAATTGTGACAAAACCCGGTATCATCATAGATGTGGTGGGCTCCTACTTCTATGACAGAAAATCATGACAGAAAATGGGCTTTTCGTCCTGGGCGGGCCGGAGACGCAGCAGCATGACATTCTTTGGACCGTCCATGACGGAAAAAACCGTGGTAGAAGAGAGGGGGAGGAAAATTTCGGGGAGTTGCCGGTTACGGTGGGAGGTTGGGGGCCGAGCGATGCACGTTTCTCTTGTACACGTGCGAGGCGTTGGCTCTAACTGAACCCGAGCGAGGCGTTGGGCTCTAACTGAACCTGTGCGATTGCACTGCAGGCTACGCGTTACTGAAATTGAGCGATCGATTGATGGCAGTTAACTGAAGCCGATCGATTGGATGAACAGTGAGCGTTGCAAGGGTTTGGATGAACAGTGAGCGGTGGTGTTGCCTCTGGATGAACAGGACCCCATGGTGTGGAGGGCTGGATGTACAGTAGATGGTGGAGGGGTGGCCGTGGAGGGGTGGTTGAACAGGACCCCGTGGTGTGGAGGGCTGGATGAACAGTAGACGGTCGAGGGCTGGATGAACAGTAGACGGTGGAGGGGTGGTTGAACAGTAGTCGGTGGAGTAGCGCGCGGTGGAGGCTGGATGAACATGAGCCCGTGTAGGCTGGAGGAGGTCGACGATAGCCCGTGGAGGCTGGAGGAGGTCGAGGGTGGAGATGAATAGTATCCCATGGAGTCCCGTTTTGTGGTACGCCACACCCCTCCCGATGAACAGGACCCCCGTTTCGACCGTAGCGCTCCAACACAAGTCCGTTTCATCCATTTTGTGGTACGCCACACCCCTCCCGATTAACAAGACCCCGTTTCGACCGTAGGACATCCGTTTCATCCGTTTTGCGGTATGGCACACCCCTCCCGATCAACAGGACCCCCGTTTCGACCGTAGGAGGTCCGTTTCCTCAGTTTTGCGGTACGTCACACCCCTCCCGATCAACAGGACCCCGTTCCGAACGTAGGAGGTCCATTTCCTCCATTCTGCGGTAGCCAAGCCTCGTTTCCATTGCCTGTTCCATCCAAGCCCTCCCGATGAACACGACCACGCATTCCGTTCCGACCCAGCTGGTTGGCTCCCACGCATTCCGTTGCCTCCCGATGAACACGACGCATTCCGTTGCCTCACCATGAACATGACACATTTTATTGCCTCCCCATGAACACGACGACGACGATGTTTCTCCGTTCCGATCCAGCCATGTACACGAGCCCTCGCCGTACGTATGCGCGAGTAGGCGTTCGAGACCCCGCCCGTATGTACACATACGTGGCCATATTTTCTTTCTTGCACCCTGGCCATTGTACGTACGTGTACATGCTATGTGCGCGCCTCTACTACGACCCGTGCGCGCCTCTACATCCACCAATATATATGTACGTACACGTTCGCAATCAGAATGACAACGCTACGTACACTTCAACCAGGTGGGTCCCAGGCGCTTGTTTGAGTGGCTGGAGCAGGAAGAGCAGAGATTGAAGAAGCACGATGGCCGCTGGATGGACATCCAACCGTCACTGCTTGTGCGTCAACCTTTTTTAGGAAAGCCTCAAATCTGTGGAAAACAGCATACAGCCCATCTGCCATTATTTCTAATAATTTACAACCCATTTACTAATTCTTAAGGTTTTTTTGGAGCCCATATTCGTTTTGTGAGCATTATAGCCCATATTGTGGCCATGGTTAAAAAATTATACGAAATTTTGCATATTTCTGTGCGGTCCGAACGGTTTTTAATCCCGAAATTTCGACTCACATTCAAACTGATTTTAAAAATAAATGTATATCAATATAAAATCCAACAAATTCTCCACGCATAAAAGTTAATGTAATTTAAAATCTTGAAATGAAAAAAATATATTTGAAAGTAATTGCCGGTTTGATGTGTTTTAAAAATGTACAACCCATTTCTCATTATTGACGGGCCATTTTCTCGGCCAGCCGAATGAAAGCTCTCCTCGTGTTGAAAGATTTGCAGCCCAACAGGCCTGACAAAGCGACTTGGAAAATCACAAAAAAACTGGGCTGTGGCCGTGGACCCAGCTATCAGCCTCTCCACGTACAGTACTCTTTGATGGAAGTCGTTCCTTGACCACGTTGACCACGCCACACGGAGAGCACCACGGTGGTGGACGACAACGAGTCCTAGGAAGGGGACGACGTGGAGCCGGGGAAGACGCGGCAGTGGAAGCCCGCGCGGAGAGGAGTACGAGGGTTCACTCGTTCGGCTGCGGTGTAAGGCTGTCGTTGCCGCAGGGCCTGGCCAGCGGTGGGAATAGTAGGGGCGGTGAGGCCTCCGCGGCAGCACAACCGGCCACGGGAGGCAGGAGCATGCGGCACGACCGGTGCTGCTTTGCGCGGCTCAAGCAAGAAGACCAGAGGTTGAAGAAGCACTATGGCTGTTGGATGGACATCGTACGGTCACTGGAGCAAGAATCGTTCATATTGACTAAGTTGAGAAAGCCCATCGTCCCCATCAACTTAGTAGGCCCACAAGACAACCTCCCACAAAGGTGGGTCCCAGCTAGCCGCGGGAGTATTCATTTTTTTGTGCGTAATAAGGAGGCACTTCCGGTGGGTCCGAGCTGACAGCGGGGGGAACATTTTTTTTGTGAAATACGGTGGCCCGTCCGGTGGGTCCCAGCAGTCAGGGGAAACTATTTTTTTGCAGAATACTGGTGGCCTGTCCGGTGGGTCCCCGCTGTCAGGTGGAGGAATCATTATTTTCCGCGTAATAAGGAGGCACTTCCTTGCGGCTGCCGTGGACCCAGCTGTCAGCCTCTTCACGTACAGTACTCTTCCGATGGAAGTCGGTCGTTGACCACATTGACCACGCCGCGCCGAGAGCACCACGGCGGTGGATGACGGCGAGGCCTAGGAAGGGGACAGCACGGAGCCGGGCCACGGGAGGTAGGAGCAGGCGGTAGCACAACCGGCCACGGGAGGCAGGAGCAGGTGGCACGACCGGCGCTGCTTTGGGCGGCTGGAGCAAGAAGACCAGAGGTTGAAGAAGCACTATGGACGTTGGATGGACATCATACGGTCACTGGAGTATTGACTAAGTTGACAAAGCCCTCCGTCCCCGTCAACTTAGTAGGCCCACAAGTTAGCCCAACAATATGTTGGGTCCCAGCTAGCAGGGGGTATTCATTTTTTTGGGTATAATAAGGAGGCACTTCCTTGCGTGCGAAGATATAGCTGGTGGGTCCAACCTGTCAGTGGGGGAACATTTTTTTCATGAAATACAGAGGCCCTTCCTGTGGGTCCTAGCTGTCAGGTGGAGGAATCATTATTTTGCGTGTAATAAGGAGGCATTTCCTTGCGTGCGGCCGTGGACCCAGCTGTCAGCCTCTCCACGTACAATCCACTTCCGATGGATGTCGTTCATTGACCATGTTAACCAAGCGGCGCCGAGAGCACCAGGGCGGTGGACGATGGCGAGGCCAAGGAAGGGACGATAGCAGTCGTTTCCCACGTGGAGGAGTACAAGGGTTTACTGGTTCATCTATCGTCGCCGGAGAATAACAACATGTGTGGGTGAGTAGAGGGACGGCTAGGCAGCGATGGGAGTACGGTGGGGCCGTGAGGCCTGCGCGGCAGCATAGCCGGCCGCGGGAGGAGGGAGCAGTCCCGCCGGCGCTTCTTTGAGCGGATGGAGCATGAAGAGCAGAGATTGAAGAAGCACGACAGCCATTGGATGGACATCCAACAGTCACTTCTCTCGTGTGTTGACTAAGTTGACAGGGCGTTGCGTGTGCGTCAACCTTTTTTTTATGAAAGCATACGCGTCAACCTATACTGGGCGCATAAGTAAGCCTCATATCTGTGGAAAACAGCATACAGCCCATCTGCCATTATTTCTAATAATGTACAACCAATTTGCTAATTCCTAAGATTTTTTTTGGAGCCCATCTTCTTTTTGTTAGCATTACACCCGATATTGTGGCCATGGTTAAAAACTATACGAAATTTTGCATATTTCGGTGCGGTCAACTATTTATAATCTAGAAATATCAATTCACATTCAAACTATTTTGAAAAATAATTTATATAAATATAAAATCCAAATAATTGTCCATGCATAAAAATCAATGGAATTTCAGATCTTGTAATGAAAAAAAATTGAAACTAATTCCCAGTTTGATGTCTTTTAAAAAATGTACATGCCATTTCTGGGCAAACCGAATGAAACTCTCATTGTCTTGAAAGATTTGCAGCCCAACAGGGCCGATAAAGCAAGTAGGCCTTGTTTGGGTATTTCTTTAAAAAAATAGAACTGGGCTAGCCATTTTCAGCAAGAAAAAAACAACTGGGCTCATGATGTGGTAATCATAAATAAAACCCTGGCTAGACGGGCACAACCCCTGCACAGCCCCGTTGTTACCCTGATCCGTCGCTAAAACTAGTATAAATAACAACTGCTTGTTCCTCAAAAAAAAATTGCGCGACTTGCTGGGTCCCTGGTGTCAGCCGCTCGTAGTGTAATTCTCTCGTTTATTGACTGCATTGACAATGGAGTGAGCCCCAGATGTCCAACCATTAGGAGGAACCATATTTTTGGGCTTGTGCTATAGAGGCACTTGCTCGCGTACTGCCATGACACTGGTGGGTCCCTACTGTCATCTTCTCCATGTACAGTCATCTCCTTGTTCCTCTCGGTTGTTGACAATGTTGACAATGCAAGAGGGCGGCGCACCGCGCACGGCGAGCGAACCAAGGCCGCAAGGCGGAGGACGACGGCGAGGCCTCGGACGGAACGAACAGGAGGCATTGAAGATGCGCCGGTCCAGTCGCAGGCAGAGGGGAGTACGAGGGTTGACTAGTTCGGGCACGGGTGCGTGTTGGGGCTGACATCGCCGGAGAATAACAGGACGTGTAGGGGAATAGAGGGAGGGACTGGCCAACGTTGGAGGGTACGTACGATAGGGCAGCGGAGGGGTAGCCAGCCATGGGAGGCGGGAGCAGGCGGAGCCAACGGGGTGGTTTGGTTTGGGCGGCTGGAGGAAGAAGAAGACAAGAGATAGAAGATACACGACAGATGTCAGAATCCAAATCTATCACGGTCATGTAGCCTTTCCTATGAAAATTTACAGCCCATTTGATGTGCTAGTTCGAAATAAGTTTGTGGGTGCTTGTGGGGGCTAATCACTTGGCTTCTGTAATGCACAGTGAGCTCAAGCAGCTGGCGTGAGTGATGTTATTTCCCTTGGTTGTGATTTTTTACAATATTTCACTCTAAATTAAACGAATGGCAAGCCATTTGCCTTGTTTCAAAGAAAATATGACAGTCACAGCCGAGTTGAAAAGGGCAGGAACATCTAACTCCAGCTTACAAACTGTACAAAAGCACGAGGGTTGATTGTTCATCAGGTTTACAAAAAAACCAGATTGAAAAGGGCATCAATCATCTAACTCCAGCACTGTTTTTGGCGGTCATAGTCAAATGGATCGGTCAGGTCCGTAGAATGAGCATCCTGGGTCATAAAATTTACTGGATTATGACCACAATATGTTGTAAATAGAAGCCCAGCATGTTCAGAAGCTCTTTTGCCCACCTGAAACTCCTTTTTTTGCTCTTTGACATACCCATCCATCAAACCATGTTGCTGATAAACTTAAGCCTGATGGACAATAGTAACCTCGCATTCAGCAGGAAGAATGTGACAAATCTTGTGTTTGCACGGTTGGCTACATATCGTTCTAGCGTTATTGTCTTCAATCAAATCTCAAGAGAAGTGAGAAAATCCCAATGCTTACAAATCCACCGATTGGTTATAACTTTCTTACCTCGTCCTATTGTCTAAATAGACATGAAGATTGAAAACAGTTAAGGTCTAAAAGAAGAGTGTCGAAAGAGCAACAGCTGAACGGTTAATTCTAGTACACTATATGCGGGCTTCCACTGTGCGTGAAATTATCACATTTATATACAACTTCTCTAGACATGGAAAGCATTGCAGCAAGACAATAAACTTGTTCAGATCAAAACTATTCATTTTGATATATAAGATCTTGACAGAATCTAGCACCATTGATAGGCCATCCATGGAGAAACTCTTCATTGAGCATAGAACATAATATTAGTACAAAATGTGTACTCCAAGATGATATATAAATTATGCGCAGAAATTTAAAATGCAGCTTATGGTTACAAGTGTAGATAATAATATAAAGTACCTGAAGAACTATGGAGCCAAACACCATATTGAAATGAGCACATAGATCATGTATTACACCCAAGGTCTCCAGTTTAGGCGCAGAGAGGACGGTTATTTGCAACGGTGAATAACTAGAATCAAGGATCAACCTTTGAAGTGAAGGGGCATCTTGGATGATGAGCTGCCTTCCGTCAAAAGAAATTCCAATTCTTACAAGGTTAGGCGACTTTATTTGGAGACAACCGATTCTAACTGTGAAAACAAGCACCAAGCACTCCAGCGTAGGGCAACTGGAGTGGATGATGCTATGCAATGAGGCCTCCAATATACGAACCCGCACAAGTGAAAGTTTCTTGAGAAATGGGAGCCGAAGGTTTAGTACCAGATTGTCTGGTAGGTAGCACAGCGCAAAGGTGGTGGTGTGGAGAGAGGAGGAAAACCGCGCGATGGACATCGGTGCTAAGGGCACAAGTTCATGGCGTTCGGTATGTGGTATGTGATTTCCATGGGAATAGTAGAAGTCAAGCAGCTAGCTGTAGTTCTATGAACTCAAGGGATTTCAGCCAGGCATCCACCGTGCAGGGCATGGTATGCTTGGTCAGGTAGCATGACGTATGCAGAGGCTATGAACGGAGCCATGGTGGGAGGAGATGATGGCTCTGGGGATTTCAAAATCACTGAAGAGAGATAGCTGACGACAGTCGAGATTAAGGGGCACGGCGCGCCATAGAGGGCGCCACCGAATTGAGAGGACTTGGGTGCGGCAGTAATCCTTGGTGGGGATAAGCGAGATGATGTCCCCAAGGATTGCGTCCGGGAGATCGCTGATGCGGTCCACCCGAGATTCTACGGGTTCCTAGGATCCGGTGGAGGCGGGGTCGCCGCTTCTCCCCACGCTGCCGGGTGCAGGATCTACAACAGGCGTCGCCGCTGGCGGGAGCCTCATCTTCTTGGCGTTGGGGTCAGCCGACTCCATTTTCCTCGAGGGCGTCGCGTCGCACTCACGGATTTGAGCAGAGTAACGAATGACGAGCCTAGTTGTAGTGCGAGCGAAGAAGAAGGGGAGTGGGGGGTTTTCTGTAGGAGTGAGGAAGAAGGGGAGCTGGGGTTTTCTGTAGGAGTGAGGTGAGGAATTTGGGGGTACAAGTGGAGCGAGCTGACGTGAGGTGGGTGGGAGCGAGGAGGAAGAAGAGCACCCAGGTTTTTTTTTGGGGGGGGGCGGTGTGCTAGGTGTGGGTAGCGCCTTTTGAATTGATTTTACTATTTACTAGTGTGGATTGGCTGTTTTGTCTTGGGCCCAGAGAAACAATTACTACTAGTACAGTGGAGACACTCTACAGCTACCCAGAAAAACAATTACTACTAGTACAATGGAGACACTCTACGGCTTCTGGCTCCTCCTAGGTCATTGACACGTCTCCCAATACTGAATGCCGTTATACTTTTGTTCACCGACATGCGGGCCTTGCAATGCGCGGACCCAAATGCCATCCACCAAATTAGAAGGCATTATGCAGGCGGAGAGCCACCCCGGTCGTAGCGCGGCAGTAACGAGCCTTCGTATCACAAAACCCCACCTCCCGGCAGTCTAAGTTTGACAGACGAAGCAACCATCATTTCACTCTTCGCTGAATCCCCTTCTCCCTCACCGTCTTCAAGAAAGGCAACACTCGCATCTGCCACTATTCTTCTCTCCCAACAAAGGGAAGGTAAGCGGATCCATGATGTTGGTATATTTTCATTCAGAGAAAAAAAAGAACTTTTGAAAAGCAGTAACCGATCCTCACTCTCTTTTTTTGTTTCATTGTCATTGCGATATTGTTTTCCTTTCAGTGGTCTCCTAGTATTCGTCAGTTTCATGATGGACCAAGAACCAGGCAAAGATCTGCCGATATTGAAGCAGACGCGGGAGGCTGATCCCCACGAGACAGAGAGCTCCAAGAAGATGGAGGCAACCACCGAGCCGACCCCAGATACGCTCAGG
>NC_041391.1:271604325-271628638 GCF_002162155.2 Triticum dicoccoides
GCCCAAGGTGATTTCCTTCTTTGCCGATCTCGATTGTGGTTTTATATCTAAGTATGTGGTGATTTTTTAAGCAAAGGAAGTATGTGGTGATTAATAATGCAAAATTTTATTAGCTTCGATGCCATGCTATACATAGTGGTTTAAATAACTTGTGTTTCTTATACTGAAAAGTAATTCAGAATTTTCTTCTGTTTCAATTAGAGCCCTGATGCAGACAAGGATTGTGTGGTTGTGCATGTCACTCGCTATGAGGCGGACGACCTGAATATATGCACTGGGAAAACAGAGTTCTTAGGCTGTTGGATCCTGGAAGCCATTTGCGGTTATACCAATGAAGAGGTGTTTTCCATCCTCAATGATGGTTGCTTCGTCCATCCAGCTTAATGCGGGAAAGGTGGTGCTTTGTGATTTGACCCCTCATCGCTCATTTTCTACTACTGCGGCGCTACGACCGGGGTGCCTCCAATTCCAACCGCTGCTCCGAACTGTAATTTGGTGCATCGCACGTGGAACAAGACGGTGGATGAGCCAGATGTCTGCCAAAGGGGTCCTGTTAAGTGTGTCGCCATTTCGTGTGTGGACTGACCCTGCTTGAGTTGCTACGCCAACACGACAGGAGCAGCCTACCACTTGGTTTTGCTCCTTGGTGAATCCCGACTATACTGATCTAAAAATATACGTGCTGAACTACCCTCTCCGTCTCGGTTTTTTATTTGTAGGCGTCTCGGTTTATAGGGCCTGCACGTAGTTCTAGGTCATCCATTTGACTAACTAAATATGAGTTACTATGTCACAAAAATTATATCACTGGATTATTATTGGTTGATATGTGAAGAAACAATAAACGAGGTAGAAGTTAATGCACCGCGCCTTAGTATTTTGTGATTATTTGGTTTTCGTAAGATGACTTACTCACCTAGACGGAGGGAGTAGTTGTATTTAAAAGTCGAGGGCGTGGATTTTCCTACGCGGTAGGCAGGGTAGTTTCGCCTAGTCGGTTCGACAGAGACGCGAGAAGACGTGGGAGTAGGCTGCTGCAAACGTAGGGCTGTGTGATTTGACAGCGAGTTACTGCTGGACAGGTGGGGCCCAGTGATTTGACTTGCCATTATCATTTTAACTGCGGCGCTACGACCGGCGTGAGTCTCCCGATTCCTGACCACCTCCATACAGGTGCCTCTCCCAATGCTTCACCATGTAGTAGTAGAGGCTGGCTCTTGCATGAGAGCCCACTTCTCCACTTTTTCCCTGCCTCTCTTTCCTCCACATATGCAGAAATGCCATGTAAAGAGCACTATTGTACTTACTTGCTCCTGCAGGTGCTTATGCTTGCCACATAGGCATAAAGTCTGATGTGGCAAGTTAATCAAGAAGAGAGAGACTAGTTTGGTTACCCAAGGAAGAAACGGTGCGAAGCGCGTGTACCTAGGTGAAAAGACAATTTTGAGTCTATAGCTAATTAAATAAAGCAAACTTAGCAACACCGTTTCATTGGAAGAGGTCACTCCTTAGCAAATGCAATAAATACTAGTACTCCCTGTGTCCCATTATATAAGAACGTTTTTGACACTACACTAGTGTCAAAAACATTCTTATATTATGGGACGGAGGGAGTACGAAGAAAGAGATAGAGAGGAGTAAAAAATATACACTTATAGCCGACCTTATAGCCAACCTTGTTGTAGTATGAGTGACTAAGTGATGACTATGTATGACATGCCAACATCAGATAGCCTAACACATCGTGTTAAATCTCCAAGGGCGCGACCGCGCGAGCGACGCGACGGTCATGGTAGGCGCGACCATGATACGGGCTGCTGGCTGCCCTTGGATCTGAGATCAAACGGTCGCATGCTAAGTTGCTGAAAATTTTAAGACTAACCCTCCAGGATAGGATATTCACCCATAGGTCTAGAATCACGCTGTCGGTGTCAAAACTGGCGGATCTCGGGTAGGGGGTCCCGAACTGTGCGTCTAGGCGGATGGTAACAGGAGGCAAGGGACACGATGTTTTTACCCAGGTTCGGGCCCTCTCGATGGAGGTAAAACCCTACTCCTGCTTGATTAATATTGATGATATGGGTAGTACAAGAGTAGATCTACCACGAGATCAGAGAGGCTAAATCCTAGAAGCTAGCCTATGGTATGATTGTTGTTCGTCCTACGGACTAAAACCCTCCTGTTTATATAGAAACCGAAGAGGGCTAGGGTTACACAGAGTCGGTTACAATGGTAGGAGATCTACATATCCGTATCGCCAAGCTTGCCTTCGACGCCAAGGAAAGTCCCATCAGGACACGGGGCGAAGTCTTCAATCATGTATCTTCATAGTCCAGGAGTCCGGCCAAAGGTCATAGTCCGGTCATCCGGACACCCCCTAATCCGGGACTCCCTCAGTAGCCCCTGAACCAGGCTTCAATGATGACGAGTCCGACGCGCAAATTGTCTTCGGCATTGCAAGGCGGGTTCCTCCTCCGAATACTTCATAGAAGATATTGAACACAAGGATATTGTCCGGCTCTGCAAAATTAGTTCCACATACCACCATAGAGAGAATAATATTTGTACAAATCTAGTCTACTGATGTATTCCGCAGCGTGACATCAGTCCACGGCCAAGCCTTTATTCAAATCGTTTTACTGTCCCACCTTAGCGTGTTTAGCGAGGCGGTTTCCTTGGCACGTCTTGTCAAAGCAGAGATCGTGTCCCCTTATTCCGGGATCCTCATCAATACGTGCGTGGGTACCCCAATCATGCCATTGGTATGTCTCTTTAATCGAAACTGAGTCCCAAACGGTCACGGGGAGGGCTCTTGATATTCAACCTCTTTATAGAGAGACCAAAGCTCGACTCCTTTCTTTCAATCCCAATCAAATCCGCCTCTCGCCTCGAGTTCCAACACCCAAGGCTCCAGATTCTGGCGCTTCGGACCTTCGACGATGTCCGGCTCCGACCTCCAAGGCCGGTGGATGCCTTCCTCCGTTACGGAAGAAGACGTGCGAAAGATGAGAGATGCTAGGTATCTAACCGGCGAAATCTTGCATAGGCTGCCTGCTCAAGGGCAGGTTATTCCTACTCCCCAGCCCGGTGAGAGCGTGGTGTTCATGTCTCACTTCCTTCGGGGCTAGGCTTCCCAATTGATCACTTCGTGAGGGGGCTCATGTTTTACTATGGGTTGGAATTTCACGACTTAGCTTCGAAGTCCATCCTCCAAATCTCATCGTTCATTGTCGTGTGTGAGGCCTTCCTCCATATTACTCCTCACTTTGGACTGTGGCTTAAGACCTTCAATGTAGAACTGAAGATGATTGAGGGGCAGCATGCTGAGTGCGGAGGTGATATTATAAGCAAGATTGCCGACGCTCCATGGCCCGAGGGATCTTTTGAAGAGGAGTTCGGCTTATGGCAACGAGAGTGGTTTTACATCACAGGTCCCATGGGCACCACATAGGTGGCACCACCTGCTTTTTGCTCGGGTCCCCCACCACAGCTAGTGTCATGGGTCAACAAAGGACTTAACTGGGGCCCGTCCAAGGACATGCCCTTGTTGCAGGGCCGCATTCGAGATCTCCTAGAAAGAGATATCAATCTGGCCGTAGTGACGCAGGTTATGTTGATCCACCGTATCCTGTCCTGCAAACATCGCCCTCTCCGCCTGTGGGAGTTTAATCTGGAAGGACCGCGAGCCCTCCGGCATTTTGTGTGCGTGACGCCCATGGAGATGTACAAATTGTTCTTCGGATCAAAAGCAGTGTGTCCAGACTCATCCGAGGACGCAGGCCTGAGCTGCAATCGCCCGGATACACAAGTAAGTAGTCCTGTACCCGGACACGCTATCCGTACATTTATTATAAAATTGACGTTAAAAGAGTTGTCCCTTAAACAAGAGTGGGTAGCGAAAGCAAAGCTAATCAGGTGTCTGCCCCCTCTCCCTGAGACTACGCCGGATCCTGTGTTGACCAGGATGATAGAGGCTGTGCCTTTGGAAGAAGGCGAAGAGGGGAACAAGGAAGCTACCGCCTCCCCGAAGGAGGCTATCAGGAAAGGAGGAATCGAGAATTCCTCTAACCAGGGGAAGAAGAGGACCACCTCTGAAGACTCGGAGACCAGGGTCTCAAAGCGGGGGAAGAAATCTTCGTCAGAGGGTCCGGCGCTGGGGGGTGCCCCGGTCGCATTGCGCCCCCAAGGGGATCAGCTCTCCACCGAGCCGTAAGTAAAGAGAGGGGTTCTGAAATGAGAGACATCTCTGTTCTATTTCTGAGGAAGATAACCGAAATTTTACCTTGTAGTTCGGATCTCAGCCCTTCTCAGCAGAGCTCATCTTCAGGGGATCTTCGTCCGGAGATGATGGAGAGCAGAACGCCTCCCCCAGCTATAGCGTCTTGCGAGGCGGGCGACCCCGAGGTGTCGTCACGGAGGGTTTCTCTGAACCCGGCCTTCGAAAAAGGCTATCGGACGAGTCTGGCATCGTCCGGTGCACTGTCGGAGGAGCCGAAGGATCTCCTCGGGCGAGCGTCTATCTCAGAAGAACACCGTGCGTTGATGGATACAGTGATTGGAAGGATTTCATCCGCGGAGAGCGGGTTGTTCGAAGCCACCAAGAGTTTACTGACGGGTTTTGAGGTACGCGAAATGATGTACCTTTTGACACATCCGCATATATGAGATGCGCCCTGTATAGACAGTAGCCCCTGAGACTCTGTGCGTTGTCAGAAATGACGGCGCACGGAGGATCATAATCCCAGGTACAATATGTCGCCTTTCCTATGTAGATGGCGAAGTGTTCGGTGGCTAGCCGGACTGATGAGTTTGCCGAGCTAAAGCGGCAACTTGACGTGGCAGATGCCGACATCACGCTTGTCAACAAGCGGCTGGACGAGGCACAAGGTATGTAATGTCTCCGAAGACTTCTGGTAAGAGGAGCTTGATGCCCGTACCTTATAACATGTGTGCTTAATGCAGATGGTCCTGCTGCCATGGAGAACCTTTGGGCGGAACTTGCCCGAGCCAAGGAGCAGGCCAGAAAAAGCGATGCGGCTGCCTTAAAGGCGGCTGAAGAGCTAAAAGCCGAATAGGATGCTCACTGCCAAAGCAAGAAGGAAATGGCCGAGATGGCTGTAAAATTGAAGAATGCTGCCGACCGCTGCAAGCTTCTTGAAAAAGAAGATAGGGTGGCACAGAAGGACCTTGAGAAGGTCACTACCGAGGCCAAGGATACTCGCTCTGCGATGAGAGCTATGAAGGAAAAGCTACATCAGGCCGGAGATATCACGGCTGGAAAGCCCTATATGCTGCAGATGAAGTTCGGGGATCCTAAATATGCTCCGTTGGACCGGAAGTGGAGTGTGGCGAATACTTATCTTGATTTGGCGGCGAGTGCCGCGGACGCGGACGAACACTTCCGCGATCAAAATGACCACGAAGTGGAAAATCTTTTTTGGTCGCAGTTCCACAACCCGGAGCGCCCACTTTCCATATCCGATCGTTTGGCTGCATGGGCGGAGCTGAATAGGTTATCCGGACTCACCATGAAGCATTTTGTGAGTCATCTGTGGCCGAAAAGGCCCGAGCCGAACAGTTATTTTAGCCTGGTGCAGCAATTCCTTGGTGCGGTGCCGCATATTACTGCAATGAGGAAGTCAACGTGCATAGAGGGTGCGCAGATGGCTCTTGCCCGTGTCAAGACATACTGGGCGGAGATGAAGGCCACTGCCGTTGCATCCCAAGATTTGGACGAGAGCCGAGTACCTGCCGAGCACTATTTTCAGGAAATTCTGTAGGGCACTCGTTTAATAGAGACGCAGTGCTCGAAGGATGTTATGTTCGAATCACATGTATTATTGCAAAACAATGTTTCGATGGAATATAAAAGCTATTTATACTTGTGCTTTCAAGAATTAGAATACCTCCTGTGCGGCCGTTAATGTATATGTGTATATAACCTGAAGGATGGCAGTCGTTGGCTTCAGCCCCCACACATATAATGCGGGGGTGTTCGTAGAAGGCGCATTTTTAGACTTGATACAACGTCTTGGTCCTATAAAGGAGGTGATAGCGTAGCTAACTAGGCAACCAAACTATAATGCTTTATCACTTCCACTAAGCCATAGGAGTTTGATAGTGGGGCTACTATATAGCCCCTAGGGGCACCGCGCTCACCTAAGTTCGAGGCGCGTGTGTGCCTGACCGAGAAATGGCCCTTCGTTAATGCGGAGGAATCCTAAAGATTCCGGCAAGTCATCGAGTGGTTGACCAGTCTCACGCTATATCATGATAGTTAGTTTTCGGCTTTCTCTACTGAGGTGCTCGCCTGGCCGAACCGGGGCACAATCGCAGTAGTTCTCCTGGTGCCGCCTTAGCCGATAGAGCGGAACGTAAGGCAGCAAAACATAGGAGCCGGGCAAACCCAACATTTGACCAAAGACATGATTCGGAGCTGATGCATATAAGGCCAAACTCGCGACGCCGAACACTCCCTAAAGTATTCGGTCTTTATGAAAACGGGATGAAGAAAAGCCATGGGTAAGAAGCCCCTGGTGTCCAGGTACGCGCAAAATTCTGACTTGGCCACATGCCAAGACGCCAGCCTCCACCTCGGTTATAACAAGAAACCGGGGGATGTTATCAACAAGAGACAGTAAAAAAGGTTTACGCAGGGTCTTAATCTGAAAAGAATCCTTAGAATGGGTCCCTACTGCACGTCTGTGCCTGTGTCTCCGTTGTGCCATATCCTGGACGGGCGTAGCATGGTGTTCATCTGTAAAAAGGAGGAACTTATTTGAAAACAATCATGCGAAAAAATCTATGTTAAAATAAACAAAGTATAATTCAAACAATGAGAAGGATTGAGCTTTCTTGTCTCTTGTTGTATACGCGCGGAGCCCCTTGTACAGGGGTATGTGGCTAGTAAGCTTTTGTATGTTTGCGCCGGACTCGTCCAGCCATGTCCGGGGTCTAAACGACCTGTTTTAGGTGCTTGGACTAGTAAAGCTGGTTTAGTGTGTCGCTGTCAAGGCAGCCGCACAGTCCTCCACACTCGAGGAACACTCGATATTTCCCTTTAATGAGATGATGCCTCGCGGACAGGGCATTTTAAGCGTAAGGGATGCGAGGTATTGCGTTAAAGCGGGTGAAAGCTTCACGTCCGAGTAGTGCTTGGTAGCTACTTTTGAATGGGGCGATGTGGAAGGTTAGCTTTTCGCGGCGGAAGTTGTTGGCGGAGCCGAACATAAGTTCTAGCCAAAGAGAACCCGTACAATGGGTGTCTGGGCCTGGCGTTACCCCTTGAAAGGAAGTGTTGCCATGGCGAATTTTTGTTGGGTTTATCCCCTTTTTGCGGATGGTGTCCTGATATAGCAGGTTTAGACCACTGCCGCCGTCCATTAGGACTTGTGTAAGGTGGAGTCCGTCAATTATCGGATCTAATATCAAGGCAGTCCAGCCTGCGTTCCGGATACTTCTAGATTAATCCTGATGGTCGAAGGTGATTGGTTGTAACAACAGTGGCAGGACTCCTCTGGGGCGGGCCATATGGCACATATCTCCATAGGCGCCACTCTGTTTTGCCCTTTTGTCACGTGAAGTGAATGTACTGTTTTGCCTTCTTGCGGGAATTTCTTTTGTTCTCCGGTGCTCTGCTTGTGGGGTTCGTCGTCGTCCTCGCTTGGTATGTCAATCCCCTTGTATTCGGCATTGAGTTTGCCGGATTGCTTGAAGACCCAACAATCTCTGTGGGTATGGTTTGCAGGCCTCCCGGGAGTACTGTGAATTTGGCATATTTTGTCCAAGATTTTGTTGAGGTTAGATAGCTCGTCCCTGTTATCCTTGGGGGACGGCTTTTTCTAATTCTGTCGAGAGCTTTTGAATCCGGCGTTGACTGCCGTGCTCTTCAGGCTGCTTCCCTTGGTTCGGCGCTGGTCCTTGCTACGCCGCGGTTTCCCGTTTCCATCCCTAGACTCGGATGTACTTGGATCGCTGGTACTGCTCCTTGCCAACCAGCTATCTTCTCATGCGTAAAATCGGGTCATGAGGCTTGTTAATGCGGCCATTGTTCTTGGCTTTTCTTGGCCGAGGTGTCTGGCTAGCCATTCATCTCGAACGCTATGCTTGAAAGCTGCTAAGGCTTCAGCGTCCGGACAGTCGACTATCTGGTTCTTTTTAGTAAGAAATCTGTTCCAGAGTTTCCGGGCTGACTCTCCGGGTTGTTGAGTTATATGACTTAGATCGTATGCATCCGAAGGTCGGACATAAGTCCCTTGAAGATTTGCTCGAAAAGCATCCTCGAGCTCTTCCCAACTTCCTATGGTGTTTTCGGGAAGGCTTTTAAGCCAATGCCAGGCTGGCCCTTTGAGCTTGAGGGGTAGATATTTTATGGCGTGGAGGTCATCTCCTGTAGCCATGTGTATGTGGAGGATATAATCCTCAATCTAGACTCCCGTGTCTGTTTGTTCCGTCGTATGCCTGTATGTTTACGGGCTGGAATCCCGCTGGAAATTCATGGTCCAGCACCTCATCGGTGAAACATAGGGGGTGTGCGGCGCCCCTGTATTTGGGTGTGCCGCGATGTTCGGATGTTTGTTGCGTTGCATTGCTTACTAGAGCTTGCTTTCTTGGCCCGTAGATAGATCTGGTTGGGCCGTATTTTTGATGCGAACCCTTGTGCGGATCGCGTGCCGGCTTGAGTGCGGCGCCTTTTGCCGCTCTATGTTTGTCATGGGGTCATCTATCCGACCTGGTGGCCTCCTTATTTTTTGACTGCGGAGGCTCTAAGGCCTCCTCATCAAATTCTGGTAGTAACTTTCGCTTCAGATAGCTCTTTGTTTGGCGAGTGTCGCCGTATTTGTCTGCGGTGTTGAGTACTTTGCCCCATCTGATTCTGAGTGCATCTTCCGCTGTTTTGAGCTTCCGCTTCTGCTTTTTCAGGCTACGCGCAGTGGCGACGAGCCTTTTGTGGAGGTTCTTCTGCTCCATCAACTTGTCCGGCGTGAGGTCGTCCAAACTATTATCTTCGCCAGGGACGGGTTGTTCGGTTTGTTTCTCCAAGTTGCCTGTTCGGACGGTTGCTCGATGGCATGTTCGTCATCCGGCGGTTCGCCCTGCTCTATGGTTGTGTCTTTGTCGAGGCGGGGTTTGGCGCGGCGCTTACGCCGCCGCTTTGATTGCTTTTCGATGGGACGATCCCTCGTTGCGTCCCTTTGTTCCTCGTTGTCGTTTCTTTTAGGTGTGTCCACCATGTATACATAGTCAGATGAGGTGGTTGTCCAGTGCCCTGTAGGCGCTGGTTATTGGTCGTCTCCTTCATCAGCGTCCATACCGTCGATGTCTTCAGAGATGAAGTCGAGCATGTCGGTTAAATCATCAACAGTGGCTACGAAGTGGGAGGTGGGTGGGTGAGGGAGTCCTGGACTAGGGGGTGTCCGGACAGCCGGACTATCATCGTCCGCCGGACTCCAACACTACGAAGATACAAGATTGAAGACTCCGTCCCTTGTCCGGATGGGACTTTCCTTGGCGTGGAAGGCAAGCTTGGCAATACGGATATGTAACCGACTCTGTGTAACCCTAGCCCTCTCCGATGCCTATATAAACCGGAGGGCTTTAGTCCGTAGGACATAACCTCCATTACAACAATCATACCATAGGCTAGCTTCTAGGGTTTAGCCTCCTTGATCTCGTGGTAGATCCACTCTTGTAATACACATCATCAATATTAATCAAGCATGACGTAGGGTTTTACCTCCATCAAGAGGGCCCGAACCTGGGTATAACATCGTGTCCCTTGTCTCCTGTTACCATCCGCCTAGACGCATAGTTCGGGACCCCCTACCCGAGATCCGCCAGTTTTGACACCGACGTTGGTGCTTTCATTGAGAGTTCCTCTGTGCCGTCACCGATAGGCTCGATGGCTTCTTGTATCAACAACGCCGTCCAGGGTGAGACTTTTCTCCCCGGACAGATCTTCGTATTCGGCGGCTTCGCACTGCGGGCCAACTCTCTTGGCCATCTGGAGCAGATCAAAAGCTACGCCCCTGGCCATCAAGTCAGGTTCGGAAGCCTAAACTTCATGGCCAACATCCGCGAGGACTTGATCTTCGACGGACTCGAGCCACAGCCGAGCGTGCCGTGCTGTCACGATGGGCACGATTTAGCTCTGCCGCCGGACAGTGCCTTGGTGGCCGCACACGAATCTTCTCCGGCCCTCAGTCCGGAGCCGATCGCCCAGATCGAGGACCGGGGGTTGGACACCGCCTCGGGGGCTGCAACTTCCACGGTGATGGAGCCGAACAGTAACCTCGTCCCCTATAAAGCCCGTAACTCCGAGGTGCCGGACTCCCTGCCGGACTCCGAACCTCCCGCGCCCCTGCCAATCGAACTTGATTGGGCGCCGGTCATGGAGTTCACTGCCGCGGACATCTTCCAACACTCGCCCTTTGGCGACATCCTAAATTCGCTAAAACATCTCTCGCTATCCGGAGAGACCTGACTGGACTATGACCAGGATGGTTGGGATGCGGACGATGAAGAAATTCAGAACCCACCCACCACCCACTTTGTTGCCACTGTCGACGATCTAACCGACATGCCAGACTATGACTCCGAAGACATCGACGGTATGGACGACGACGCCGGAGAAGATATAGAGCCAGTGCCTACAGGGCACTGGAAGACCACCTCGTCATATGACATATACATGGTGGACACCCCAAAAGATGGGGACAGCGAAGAAGCAGCGGAGGCAGATTCCTTAAAGAAACAGCCCAAGCGCCGGCGTCAGCGGCGCCGCTCTAAATCCCGCCACAGCAAGAAGGGAGACTCCAGCACAGGAGATAATAACACTCTGGACAGTGCCGAAGACAATCCCCTCTAGCAAGATTCAGCGCAGGAGGATGCAGAAGCAAGCCCTCGCGAGAGAGCGGCAGACGAAGAGGTCGAGGATGATAATTACATACCTCCCTCTGAAGACGAGGCAAGCCTCAACGACGACGAATTCATCGTGCCAGAGGATCCCGTCGAACAAGAGCGTTTTAAACGCAGGCTTATCGCCACGGCAAATAGCCTAAAGAAAAAACAGCAGCAGCTTCAAGCTGATCAGGACCTGCTGGCCGATCGATGGACCGAGGTCCTCGCGGCCGAAGAGTATGAACTCGAACGCCCCTCCAAAAGCTACCCAAAACGCAAGTTGCTCCCCCGATTGGAGGAGGAAGCATACATACCTTCATCACCAGCGCACAATACGGCCGACCGACCACCTCGTGGTCACGACAGAGAGGCATCCAGGCCTTCCACCAAGACCGTACCCCGGCATCGCTCCAAGAGTACGAAGCCAAGAGGGAACGCGCCGGACTTGCGAGATATATTGGAGGACAAAGCAAGGCAATCCAGATCCATCTACGGATCACGTGGGAGCCCCACGACCCACGACGAATACCGTTGCACCGGATACAACAATTCCGGCCGGGCCGAACACAGCAGACAACGCTCACTCGAGCTACGTCGTGATATTGCTCAATACAGAGGCGCCGCACACCCGCTATGCTTCACTGACGAAGTAATGGATCATCAAATCCCTGAAGGGTTTAAACCCGTAAACATTGAATCTTACGATGGCACGACAGACCCCGCAGTTTGGATCGAAGACTATCTCCTTCACATCCATATGGCCCGCGGTGGCGATCTCCACGCCATCAAATACCTCCCGCTCAAGCTTAAAGGACCAGCTCGGCATTGGCTCAATAGCTTGCCCGCAGAGTCAATTGGGTGTTGGGAGGACCTGGAAGCCGCATTCCTCGACAACTTCCAGGGGACAAATGTGCGGCCACCAGATGCCGATGACCTAAGCCACATAATTCAGCAGCCAGACGAATCGGCCAGACAGTTCTGGACACGGTTCTTAACAAAGAAAAATCAAATCGTTGACTGTCCGGATGCAGAGGCTCTCACAGCCTTCAAACATAACATCCGCGACGAGTGGCTAGCCCGGCACCTAGGATAGGAAAAGCCAAAATCCATGGCAGCCCTCACATCGTTAATGACCCGCTTCTGCGCGGGAGAGGATAGTTGGCTAGCTCGCAGCAATAACCTCGGTAAAAATTCTGGCAGTCCGGATACTAAGGACCACAACGGCAGGTCGCATCGAAGCAAAAATAAACGCCGCATTAACGGCAACAACATGGACGATACAGCAGTCAACGCCGGATTTCGAGGCTCTAAACCCGGTCAGCGGAAAAAGCCACTCAAAAGAACCACTCCGGGTCCGTCCAATTTGGACCGAATACTCGACCGCTTATGCCAGATACATGGCACCCCCGAAAAGCCAGCTAATCACACCAACAGAGACTGTTGGGTATTCAAGTAGGTAGGTAAGTTAATTGCCGAAAACAATGACAAGGGGCTACATAGAGACGACGAGGAAGAGACCCGGCCGCCGAACAGTAGAGGACAAAAGGGTTTCCCCCCACAAGTGCGGACGGTAAACATGATATACCCAAGAGGGAGCGGAAGCGTGCACTAAGGGACGTATACGCGATGGAGCCAGTCGGCCCGAAGTTCAATCCATGGTCCTCTTGCCCGATCACTTTCGATCGAAGAGACCATCCGACCAGCATCCGCCATGGTGGATTCGCCGCATTGGTTTTAGACCCAATCGTCGATGGATTTCACCTCACAAGAGTCCTAATGGACGGCGGCAGTAGCCTGAACCTGCTTTATCAGGATACAGTGTGCAAGATGGGCATAGACCCCTCAAGGATTAAACCTACAAAGACAACCTTTAAAGGTGTCATACCAGGTGTTGAAGCCAATTGCACAGGCTCAGTCACACTGGAAGTGGTCTTCGGATCCCCGGACAATTTCCAGAGCGAAGAGTTAATCTTCGACATAGTACCGTTCCGCAGCGGCTATCACGCTCTGCTCGGACGAACCGCGTTTGCAAAGTTCAACGCGGTGCCGCATTACGCATACCTCAAGCTCAAGATGCCATGCCCTCGTGGAGTCATCACGGTCAACGGAAATACGGAACGCTCCCTCCGAACGGAGGAACATACCGCAGCTCTCACGGCAGAAGTACATAGCAACCTTTTAAGGCAATTTTCGAGTCCGGCCGTCAAACGGCCGGACACGGCCAAACGCGCCCGGAGCAACATCAACCAAGACCACCTGGCACGTTCCAAGCACGCGTAGCAATGCGGCCCCAATCCCAGCCCTTGCATGATTGCAAGACCAGCCCTCCGCGTGCATCATTACGCTCTGGAGATACCATGGGCCTAGGGGGAGGGGCACGACCACAACAGGCCCAGAGTGCGGCTCGACCACGCCAGGGACTCATAAGTGTGTCACCTTTTTTTCTTTTTCTATTATATACAGGACTCCATTCGTCAGAGGCTCTGTCCGGCGGCTAACCCGCCGAACTCACAATGCAACAGCCAGGGAGGGAAGAAGGCCGCGACGAACACTCAGGTGGTCTCCATTACGAGCATTAAATTCGATTATATACACCAGTCCACGGCCCACCCCTGTAGGGGGACATGTTTATTTAGTCCAATCCCTTGCTTACCGCACTATTTGTATCCTTCCGCACTCATAGCAGAATCCCTTGAATAAATAATGCAGCATTTTTCCCGTTATTGCATTACTTTCATACATATGTTCATTAACGACATATTGCACCCATATATCATGGTACGGCCTAATACTCCAGGGGCTTACGTTCCCCGCATTATGGTGTGATAAGTCCGAACTCTTTCCCAAGTGCGGCACCCCAAACTTATAGCATTATATGAATCGGCTCCGAATCATGTCTTGGTTCAATAGTTGGGTTTGCCCGGCTCCCACGTTTTGGTGCCTTATGTTCCGTTCCGTCGGCTAAGGTGGCACTGGGAGAACCACTGCGATTGCGCCCCGGTTGAGCCAGGCGAGCGCCTCAGTGGAGAAAGCTAAAACTGACTGGCATGATAAGGCGAGAGACTGGTCGTTGTTCGAGGGGTCCTTTCGGGTCCCTAAAGACTCATGCCGCTTCGAGCGAAGTTCCGGATAATGTCCGACGAAGGCGTGGATAGCGCCCCGGATTTGGTCTTCCGAATACTAGGGGCTTCGCCGAAATTTAAAATTATAGAATTCTATGGCTAAGTGAGAGTGTTCAAGCATTATAAGTCCGGTTGCCTTGTTCGTTGCGTTGAGCGCCTCCCTAGATGGACCCAAAAATGGGAACAAGAGTGCTCAAGTTTATCCCGAACACCCCAGCACTCGCTGCTCGGGGGCTGAAGCCAAAGACTTGCCATCTCTCAGATTTTATAAACGGCCGCACAGAAGGTAATATTTTAAATTAAATAAGCGTTGCTTAAGCGCATATGAACAAAGTTTTCAGTGCACAGGATAATACATAGCGAGTTTACTCAAGAATTACATCTCTGGGGCATTCATCCGCAATATTGCGGGCACCCTTCAGGATAGTCTTATAATACATTTCGGGCGTACGATACTCCTTCCCGGTGGCGGCGGGTCAGTAAGAAGCCTCTCCGCATCCAGCCTGCCCCAGTGCACCTTTGCGCGGGCAAGGGCCCGACGAGCACCTTCAATACAGGCGGAGCGCTTGACGACCTCCACCCAGGGGCACGCATCCACCAGCCGCCGCACGAGGCCGAAGTAGCTCCCAGGCATGGCCTGTCGAGGCCACAGCCGGACTATGAGGCCCTTCATGGTCTCCTCAGCCGCCTTGTGGAGCTCGACCAGCTGCTTCAGCTGGTCACTAGGGGGCACCGGATGGCCGGCCTCAGCATACTGAGACCAGAAGACCTTCTCCATTGAGCTCCCTTCCTAGCCACCTTAGAATGCGGTGGCATCGGATACACTGCGCTGCAGATCTGCAAACACCCCTGGAGAGCTCCGAATTCGGGTAAGTGTCAGGTAGTTTACATTAACATGCTTGCTTTGCATGAAAAATGCCTTACCCGCCGTTATCTTCTTCACATCTTCAACCTCCTAAAGGGCCTTACGGGCCTCGGCCTTGGCGGACTTGGCACTTTCGAGAGCCGAGGCAAGCTCGGACTCTCGAGTCTTTGAGTCACGCTCCAAACTCTCATGCTTCTCCATGAGAGCTTGGAGCTCTTGCCACACTTCCGGCACCCGCGCCTCCTGCTTCTCTCGCTCTGCCCGTTTCGTGGCCGCACTAAGTTCGGTTGCGGACATAGCCTCCTTCAGGGTTGCCACCTCATTAGTGGCCCCTGCAGTACCCACGTTATCCTTGTCATTTTTATTGCAACCTAAATCCTTTTCTGTAAGGTAAATTTTCAAAGCGGTGTTGCTCACCTTCTTTGTCCTCGAGCTGCTTTTTGGCACGGCCGAGCTCTTGCTCGGACCGCTCGAGATCCTGCTTCAATGCACCGACCTCCACAGTCAGTGCGGCAGAGGTCAGCAGCGTAGCCTCCAATCCCATATTGACATATTTTTTAAGCAACCCTGCGTATATCTTTTTAGATCCTTAGTCCGGCTTTTCTTTCCGAACACTGAACTGAGCATCAGGGGCTACTGTCTATGTGGTATTACATTACATAATTCTAACTCCTTACCTCAAAGCCTGTTAGAAGGCTGCTGCAGGCTTCGGTCAGCCCGCTCTTGGCGAGCTGAATTTTCTGAATCACCGCACTCATGATAGTACGGTGTTCTTCCTTGATGGAAGCGCCTTTAAGCGCCTCCAACAAATTGTCCGGCGCCTCCGGTTGGATGGGGGCCGCCGGTGTCACGGTCTTGCCCTTCTTGCGAAGGGGCCGCCTGCCGGACTCTGGAACCACTGCAGGTTCCGGTGTAGAGTCCGGCGCGAAGTCTGGGAGGCTGCCTTGCGGCGCCTCCGGAGCCTCCTCCCGATGGGTCCCTTCCCGGGATCCCACCTCGGCGTCCTCAGTGGCCCGAGGGGTGGAGGCCGTCGGAATGGATTCCACATCCGCCGCCGCCAATGACCCGCTCGACGAAGCAGGGAGATCATCGTCGGCTGGACTACAGGAAGTATGCGGCATTAGAAGGACACTATGTGAACAAAAAGAAATTGTAGATCATTTAGGGATCCGGATAATTACGATCTCGCGTGAGGCCTGGGCCTTGAGGGCCACTCTTCATCGCCAACGTTGGTGTTGGCGGAGCTGTCCGGGGGAATAGTTCTTCCCCTCTTGGACCCTTCGGCCCCCCCTGTTGGGGAGGCCTTCCTCTTTCTCTCTCCCTCCTCTGGGAGAGAGACTTCTTCCCCCTCTTCATCTTCGGGGGAGGAATCCACCTCGGCGTCATCGGACACCTGAAAACGGGAACTCTTTCGAGTACCCGTGGCCACCTTCTTGGCCTTCTTCTCCGGCACCACGTGCGGTGCCGGAACCAGCAACCCCGCTAGACGGGAGTCCACTGGGTCTTCTGGCATGGGAGCCGGGCATATGAGCTGCTCGGCCTTCTTCATCCATTCCTGTCAAAGGAAAAGGGAGATTAAAACCCGCTTAGGGTCAAACTATTAACAATAAGTGTCGCATAAAGGGGTATAATCACTTACCTCGTCAGCAGGAGCGGTGAGTGGAATCCGCAATCTTCCGTCGCAGATGCAGGGGCTTCGGCGCCCTTAAACAGCACCCGCCAGGCGTCTTCGTACATCGTGTCGAAGAGCCCGCTCAATGCCTAGTGCTGTTCTGGATCAAACTCCCACAGATTGAATGCCCGCTCTTGGCATGGGAGAATCCGGCAAACGAGCATGACTTGGACTACATTAACCAGCCTGAGCTTCTTGTCCACCAGCTTCTGGATAGGCTTGGAGTGCCGTCACCTCCTTCGAATTACCCCACAGCAAGCCCTTCTCTTTCCAGGAGGTGAGCTGCGTGGGGATACCAGATCTGAACTCGGGGGCCGCCGCCCACTTAGGGTCGCATGGCTCGGTGATGTAGAACCACCCCGATTGCCACACCTTGACGGATTCCACAAAGGCCCCTTCAAACCAAAGGACGTTGGGCATCTTGCCCAACATGGCGCCTCCGCACTCCGCTTGAGTGCCCTTCACTACCTTCGGCTTGACATTGAAGGTCTTGAGCCAAAAGCCGAAGTGGGGCTGGATGCAGAGGAAGGCCTCACACACGACGATAAACGCCGAGATGTTGAGGATGAAGTTCGGCGCCAGATCATGGAAATCCAGGCCGTAGTAGAACATGAGCCCCCGGACAAAAGGGTGCAGTGGAAAGCCCAGTCCATGGAGGAAGTGGGGGAGGAAGACGACCCTCTCATGGGGCCCGGTGGTGGGGATGAGCTGCCCCTCGTCGGGCAGCCGGTGCGCGACGTCGCCGGAAAGGTATCCGGCGCTGCGCAGCTTTGTGATGTACTCCTCCTTAATGGTAGAGGCCAACCATTTACCTCCCGCTCCGGACATGGTCGGAGAAGCTCGAGGCGAGATGCGCGAACTTGGGCGCTGGAGCTCGAGTGCGCGGAGATGGATAAGCAAAGGGGGAAGAAGGCGTAGGTGAGAAGGTGAATCCTTATCCCTTATATATAGGCGGACGAAGACTATGCGTCCCCACCGGCCTGGTAAAACTCGCTTATCTCCCAAGCGCCACCATCAATGGAGCGGTTGGGTTACCCACGTCCGTGTTGATGAGAATCCCGGAATAAGGGGAACACGATCTCTGCTTCAACAAGACGTGCCAAGGAAACCGCTTCGCTAAACGCGTTGAGGTGGTATAATAAAAAATGATTCAAGGCTTGTAAGTGGTGTGACGTCATGCCACAAAATACGTCAGCAGATCGAACTTCTGTATATATTATTCTCTCTACGGAGGAATGTGGAATTTATTTTGTAGAGCCGGACACTATCCTTGTGTTCACAATCTTCTCCGGATTATTCAAAGAAGGAACCCGCCTTGCAATGCCGAACATTATGCGCGCCGGACTCATCATCATTGAAGCCAGGTTCAGGGGCTACTGAGGGAGTCCTGGACTAGGGGGTCTCCGGACAGCCGGACTATCATCGTCCGCCGGACTCCAAGACTACGAAGATACAAGATTGAAGACTCCGTCCCGTGTCCGGATGGGACTTTCCTTGCCGTGGAAGGCAAGCTTGTCAATACGGATATGTAGATCTCCTACCATTGTAACCGACTCTGTGTAACCCTAGCCCTCTCCGGTGCCTATATAAACCGGAGGGCTTTAGTCCGTAGGACATAACCTCCATTACAACAATCATACCATAGGCTAGCTTCTAGGGTTTAGCCTCCTTGATCTCGTGGTAGATCCACTCTTGTAATACACATCATCAATATTAATCAAGCAGGACGTAGGGTTTTACCTCCATCAAGAGGGCCCGAACCTGGGTAAAACATCGTGTCCCTTGTCTCCTGTTACCATCCGCCTAGACGCATAGTTCGGGACCCCCTACCCGAGATCCGCCGGTTTTGACACCGACAGTGGGCTTCGAATTTCTTCGTCGTCCGCATCCCAACCTTGCTGACTGTAGTCCGGCCAGGGCTCTCCTGATAAAGAGAGAGACTTTAGTGAATTCAGGATGTCGCCAAAGGGCGAGTGCCAAAAGATGTCCGTGGCGGTGAACTCCATGATCGGCGCCCAATTGGGTTCGATCAGCAAGGGTCCGGAAGGCTCAGGGTCCGGAAGGGAGTCCGGCAACTGGGAGTCATGAGCTTCGCGCAGGACAAGGCTGGTGTTCGGGTCGATCGCGGTAGATATTGCACCCTCCGAGGCGGTGTCCAACCATCCGTCCTCGATTGGCGCAGTCGGCTCCGAGCTAAAGGTCGGAGCGGACACTGGGGCGGCCTCCGGGGCACTGTTCGTTGGCTGAGCTAGAACATACCCGTCGTGACAGTGCGGCGAGCTCGGTTGTGGCTCGAATCCGTCGAAGGTCAAGTCTCCGTGGATGTTAGCCGTGTAGTTCAAACTTCAAAACCTGACCTGATGGCCAGGGGCATAGCTTTCGATCTGCTCCAGATGGCCAAGCGAATTGGCCCGCAGTGCAAAGCCACCGAATAAGAAGATTTGTCTGGGGAGAAAAGTCTCACCCTGGACCGCATCGTTGTTGATGATCGGAGAAGCCATTGGGCCTAAAGGCGACGACACAGAGGAACTCTTAATGAAAGAACCAACGTCGGTGTCAAAACCGGCGGATCTCGGGTAGGGGGTCCCGAACTCTGCGTCTAGGCGGATGGTAACAGGAGACAAGGGACACGATGTTTTTACCCAGGTTCAGGCCCTCTCGATGGAGGTAAAACCCTACTCCTGCTTGATTAATATTGATGATATGGGTAGTACAAGAGTAGATCTACCACGAGATCAGAGAGGCTGAACCCTAGAAGCTAGCCTATGGTATGATTGTTGTTCGTCCTACGGACTAAAACCCTCCGGTTTATATAGAAACCGAAGAGGCCTAGGGTTACACAGAGTCGGTTATAATGGGAGGAGATCTACATATCCGTATCGCCAAGCTTGCCTTCCACGCCAAGGAAAGTCCCATCCGGACACGGGACGAAGTCTTCAATCTTGTATCTTCATAGTCCAGGAGTCCGGCCAAAGGTCATAGTCCGGTCATCCGGACACCCCCTAATCCGGGACTCCCTCACATGCCATGCAACCATTCGATCTCAGATCCAAGGGCTCTCGGAAGCCCGTATCATGGGAGAATGGAAGGCCACTACCCTGCCATTCGCACGCTGGCAGTTCGCTCCTACTCATCCCCGCACGTCCTTTAATACTATGACAGTTCCCTCCTAGTCGTCCCGTCCATTCACATTACGGCAGTTCCACTAATCCTAACCCTCATTCCAAATCCATGGCATCCCAAATCTCCCCGATCGACGGTGAGTACAAGGTTAGAACCATCACTGGCGATGAGTTCGACGTCATCTACACCCGTACTTCCGCAACGGTGAAAGGATGCCTTTCTCGCTTCAGACGCATGTTCGAAAACTCACATGATGAGTGGGTCGTTGGGCTAGATGTTGAGTACACCACAGTCGTGGGACGAGAGAAGGATCTAAAGTACGAAGAGAGGAAGAAGCCCGACGTGATCCAGGTTTGCGTACATAACGTTTGCTTGGTCTACCACATATGCCATGCCGATGTTGAGTGCTAGGATTTTAAGAACTTCCTCGAGGACAAAACAGTCAAATTAGTTACTGTAGACTTTAAGAACGACAAAGAAGTCCTACATCGGATAGGACTCGTTGTAGGCAACTCCTTTGACCTCCAAAAGAATCGGCTAGTGCCCTCTCGTCAGCCTTCAATGCTGGCCCTGGCAGGAGCCATGGTTCATCATTCGTACGGTAAACTGGAGAAACCTCCATACATGTTTCATCGTCATGCATGGCAGCGGAATGTACTAGAAATAGACCACATCCAGTACGCTGCAATGGATGGCTACCTTTGTTTCAATATCTACAAGGGTTGGATGAAGAGCAACAGCCAAGTTGGCGGTTCAAGCAAAGAAGTATCGGCCAAGAGGAAGAGGGACAAGGACGAAGTCGAGGACGTGGACGAGGACTCAGAGTAAGGTGGCAGTGTCGTTGCTCATGGTGGTTCTGAACTTCTAATGCAGTGTCTACCGGATTAGTTGCATAGTTTAATTTCAGGTGTGCTTAGTTTAATTTGAGGGGTGTGTTGTGCTGAGCCCCCGGCAGAACTATGTTATGTTTCTTCTCGTTACTTTATCTCTTCAGTATGTACATACTAGTACTAGTATTTCTTTAATAGAATTTAGCACCCCAATTAAGCACGTACTAGCTTTTTAATAGTACTATATGCATAATTTGGCGACGAGCGCTCTCTATATGTACCACCTTTTTTTAAAATTTCAATTTTTGCTCCATGGCGCAATCGATCAATAGTGGAGTACTAATGTACAAAAGTATACATTTTTTAAAAGGCTACCGTACTGTTCATCACATATATATAGCCAGTTAAATTCTCAACCTAGAATGATGTGCATGCCATGTAGTAAACCGATACGGAGGAAGTATAGTAAAAATGAGGTGATTTTACCGAGCGATTGGCGGGGGAGCATGGCCTGTCATGCGGTTCCACGTGTCATGATGTACCAAGGCGATGCGTGTGTCCCTCTTGAGGCAGAAGCAATACTAGTACATGGTTTGAGATGATGTTGAACCGAAGTGTGAAATAATGGTTGCTTCGTCCGTCTGGGAAGGTGCGGCATTGTGATTTGATGTCTCATTGCTCATTACTACTACTGGGCCGGTACGAGTGGGGTGCGTCCCCTTGCTGTTCTGCACTGTTATTTGGTGCTTGACACGTCGACCCGGTTGCTATATGTCCCATGGTTCGGCGACAGGAAGTACAAAATTCATGAAAGGGAGCATCGACAAAGGAGTATACTACAGAATTCATGAAAGGGAGTGACCTAGTTTTGGAAAAAATATGTTTTTACGGAGTACGTACCCACTAGGATTTGACGGGACACATCAAAAGTACTAAGCAAGTTTCTCCTCGTTCTGCGAATTGACGGGACACATCAAAAGTACTCTAGTGTATAGAGCCTTGCCTCTAAGGTAGGCCCCACATGGTTTGCCTCTTTTTTTAATTTAACATAACGCGTCAAGTCGCAATTTGTTTGTTAACCCGTGGTAGATGATCCATCTCCACCAAGTGGACAACCAGTACACGTGCCAAATTACCACGTGGGCTGCCTTTTTCTTATAGAAATTAGCTCCACCGTGTACCCCCGCGGGTGTGGTTGGAAAGAGACAGGAGTACGTGCGCCGTGTGTGCACCTCTTCTCCTCGTGCACGTCCCCCACCTATGTGGGTGTGTGTGTGAGAGATACAAACCTAGACATAATGCGCCGTCCATCGCCATGCCTCCAACCAGTCCAACCACCAGTCACCACCATGGCACCACACCCCACTCCTCCTCACCTTATCTCTCATATTTCTCCCTCCATTTTTATATACAAGGGGCCACTATCAAAATTACAATTTGTAGATATACAAGGCCACTAACACTAATCGATGCAATATGAATGGTGTTTGCCTCGTGGTACTAGCAAAGGAGGACATTAATTATCCCTTGCATGCATGCGGGAGTTTGTAAAAAATGCATCTTGATGTTCCGTGCAATGCAAGGGCATCTTGCTAGTCCATGAAAACAACACATGGCAAAATTCCACGGCGAACGAGGGATTTGAATCTGCTGGGAGGGGTTGTTTGGATCTTGCCCGGGTAGCCAAAATATTGGCGACCCTTTTGTCCACCGGTGCCTTTGCCACCGATGAACGAGGAACGGCTCGGGTGCTCATGCTGTCATGCATCATCCAGCGCGCACGTGGGAGACGAGCTCGCACGAGCTGTGTTTTTTTGTCCCACAACACCGCCCGAGCCGCCCACAGACCGACCGGCGACACGCAAATTATGCCATCCAACCGTAGGCGCACACATTATGACAGCAACTCAACCAACCGGATGAAATTCACGCAAACACGTAGACAAACTGACATTTCATATAAACAACGACCGAAATCATATAAAATACCGGATTTTCACACAAACACGACGGATTTAATTACATTCAAATGAACTACACGGTGCTAGTTCTGTATAGCACAGGTATATAATACCTGGTCTAAATGGTCGCCCGCCGATTGATTTGTGTTCCTCATGTCCGGCAGCACGATCACCGGACGGCTGGGAGCCCCGGAGGTATATGCTTCAGCGCAAAGGACGGCTCGCTTCCCCACTGCCCAACTGATATCATTGGCTGGTGCCGAAGATGATGGTGGCTGGCACCGGTTCGAGCTCATCAGCGGCCACTACTTCGCCATGGCCGACACCGGCTCGAGTTCATCTTAACATTCCCCTCTTCCATGGAGCCCATGCGGGGTCGACGAAGGTCCTCGCAACAAAAGGATCATGCAAGACACCTGCTGTGTACGCCTACATCGCATCCAAGGTGGCCTTTATGGGATCCAAGCGGCGGTGGCCTCCCGTGTTCTACTTGTCCTCGATGATGGCGGCGGACGCGGAGGCGCTGGCCATCGACTCATCGCTCTCCACGCACCCGGCTTCTGTCGCTGCTTGCATGGCGCGACCGCTGGCATGGGAGTCTCATCCACAGAAATGGGAGATGCGGTACGAGGCGGCGGCGTGGACGGCAGCAACGACAACCGTGCGCCGCTCCACATCGAGTTGGCCTGGAGCGGCGAGTTGCTGAACCGCGCACCGGCTTGGGGCGGCAACTAGCTCCGTTGGGAAAGGTGAGGGAGGTGGATCAGCGAGCTGCATAGCTCGTATCCGGTGGGATACCAAGCCGGCTTGGATGCAGAATAACTACTCTTCGTAAGCCATTGTAAGAGTGGACAAAATGGTGGAGGAGATAGGGGAGCGGCGGAGGTGTGTGATTCTTGGCTGGCGTTTGACCTCGTTTAAATAGGAGATTAAATAGACAGCGGATGGGAGGAGCTCGGATGGCGTTGCGTTTAATGCCGTCCCGGTCATGAACGGACATGTGTCTAGAGTGGGTTTCTTGGCTTCCACACGGGCGTGTTTCATGGAGGCGTTTGAATGCGGCACGGAGGCGTGTTCAGCCGGGCGTGCCGCGAGTGGCGCCCTCGACTCTGATCTAGTACACCGCGTCGTTCTTCCGCTGATTGTGTGGGCTCTTTGGGTGCATGGCCTGCATGTCAGTGACCCAACGCAGGCAGCGCACAGTAGAGGAACCTTTGGTGGGCCAGGGTGGTCAGAAGCGGGCATTTCATAAACCGATGATTTTTCATTGAGTGTGACATCATCTTTTTCATGCAGTTAAGCCTACTATGTTGATAGCCCGTTCGAAACATTGTGATTCATAAAGACCGATGCAAACATCAATGTTCTGCTTATCACAGATAAGATTGATTAATACCCGTAACAATCCATGTCCTTAACAAAGGGTGCCTGCACCTATAGGTTGAGCGTGTGTCTTGCGTCGTGTACTGTGTGCATGCAGGCATGCGAGTGTTGTGTGCGTGCAAGGCTGCGTTTTAGTGTTGCATGCATGGGTGCGTACGTTTGTGTGTTCGTGAGTGCATGTGTACGTGTCAGTGTTGCATGTCAGCATGCGTGCGTGTGTACGTTATGTGTATGTGTCAGTGTCGCACGCCTACATGCGTGCGTGTCTTGCGTGCGGGCATGTGTACGTGCGGGGTGAGGCTACACGTCAGTCGACTGACTTTTTCTTCTCTGGTCATTAGATTTTCAAGCCGTTGGATACGAAATCACGGGCCTCCAGTTTATCATCAAACCCCACCCCCCCGAGCCGCCAACCACCACCGGCCGAACCGCCGGCCCCCGCCGCCCGCGGCCGGCCC
>NC_041391.1:271629090-271654921 GCF_002162155.2 Triticum dicoccoides
TCTCTGGGGATCCCCACCCCACCGCCTAATGAATGCCCCCCAACCGCTGGTGACTGCCAACCAGAGGTCTCACGACTTCGAATACACACCGACCACTAGTTTATTACCATTTCTGTCCTTCATATACACGCTGACGTGTGGGCCCTATGGTAATGTGCGCTGCTGAATGTGGACCATTTGACTAGTCAATTGGTCGTGTTATCAACAAATTACGGAGCGTATGGTGAGCCAGTGACCATATGATCACCCTAAAATATACTCCTATTTTATTAACACAGTACAAACTGAAACTACCATTTCTTTATTTCATATACGGGCTGATAGGTGGGCCCCACGGTTATGCGCCCCGATGGTGCAACACTAGTTGTGCCATTTGACTGGTTAATTGATTGTGTCATCAACAAAATACGAAGTTGTACGGGTGAGCGAGTGACAGTATAATCATGACATGTATTTGTTTAACACGGTACAGACGCAAGGGCTCATATATACGGGCAAGCACTCACTGCTATAAGCGCACACACGTGAACCCTAACCCTTTGAGCACCTTCGAGAGAGTGGACCAGCATATATGATCTTGAGATTTTACGAAGTCACAATAGGTGCCTCGTAGTCGAGTGGAACGTCTCCTCCCACTGAACATACATCGCCGGAAAATACTGAAATTAACACAAGAGAAATGCTAGCACCGGGAAATTAACGTTGGTGGGTTCGAGAAACCACTGTCCTCTAACTATCCAACCACATGTTGGTTAGCAAGACAAAATGTATGTGGTGACCATGATGAGCTTATTCTGAAGTCCAGTGACCATATCGTGCTTTCGCTTCAAATATAATGACCGTAAGTGTCGTCAACAAAATACAGAGCATCGGCAATAATAAATTAGTTATTGTTATATTTCCTTGTTCATGATAATTGTTTATTATCCATGCTATAATTGTATTGATAGGAAACTCAGATACATGTGTGGATACATAGACAACACCATGTCCCTAGTAAGCCTCTAGATGACTAACTCGTTGATCAATAGATGGTTACGGTTTCCTGACCATGGACATTGGATGTCGTTGATAACGGAACCACATCATTAGGAAAATGATGTGATGGACAAGACCCAATCCTAAGCCTAGGACAGATATCGTGTAGTTCGTATGCTAAAGCTTTTCTAATGTCAAGTATCATTTCCTTAGACCATGAGATTGTGAAACTCCCGGATACCGTAGGAATGCTTTGGGTGTACCACACGTCACAACGTAACTGGGTGGCTATAAAGGTGCACTACAGGTATCTCCAAAAGTGTCTGTTGGGTTGGCACGAATCGAGACTGGGATTTGTCACTCCATGTAACCGAGAGGTATCTCTGGGCCCACTCGGAAGGACATCATCATAATGTGCACAATGTGACCAAGGGGTTGATCACGGGATGATGTGTTACGGAACGAGTAAAGAGACTTGCCGGTAACGAGATTGAACAAGGTATCGGGATACCGACGATCGAATCTCAGGCAAGTACAATACCGCTAGACAAAGGGAATTGTATACGGGATTGATTGAGTCCTTGACATCGTGGTTCATCCAATGAGACCATCATGGAACATGTGGGAACATGGGTATCCAGATCCCGCTGTTGGTTATTGACCGGAGAACGTCTCGGTCATGTCTGCATGGTTCCCGAACCCGTATGGTCTACACACATAAGGTTCGATGACGCTAGGGTTATAAAGGACGTTTGTATGTGGTTACCGAATGTTTTCGGAGTCCCGGATGAGATCCCGGACGTCGCAAGGAGTTCCGGAATGGTTCGGAGGTAAAGATTTATATATGGGAACTCCTGTTTTGGTCACCGGAAAAGTTTTGGGTTTTATCGGTAACGTACCGGGACCACCGGGAGGGTGCCGGTGGTCCACCAAGTGGGACCACCATCCCCGGAGGGCTGCATGGGCCAAGTGTGGGAGGGGACCAGCCCCAGGTGAGCTGGTGCGCCCCCCCACAAGGGCCCAATGCACCTAGGCTTTGGGGAATGGGGCGCACCCACCTAACTTGGGGGGCAAGTTTCCCCTCTTCCCCCCCTTGGCCGCACCGTAGATGGGTTGTGGGCTGCCGCCACCCCTAGGGAGGGAACCCTAGAGGGGGCGCAGCCCCCTCCCTCCCCCCTATATATACTTGAGGACTTTGGGGCTGCCAACATAAGAGTTTTCACCTCTCGAGGCACAGCCCTACCTCTCTCCCTCCTCCTCTCCCGCGGTGCTTGGCAAAGCCTTGCAGGATTGCCACGCTCCTCCATCACCACCACGCCGTTGTGCTGCTGCTGGATGGAGTCTTCCCCAACCTCTCCCTCTCTCCTTGCTGGATCAAGGCATGGGAGACGTCACTGGGCTGCACATGTGTTGAACGCGGAGGTGCCGTCCGTTCGGCACTAGGATCTCTGGTGATTTGGATCACGACGAGTACGACTCCTTCAACCCCGTTCTCTTGAACGCTTCCGCTTAGCGATCTACAAGGGTATGTAGATGCACTCTCCTTCCCCTCGTTGCTAGTTTCTCCATAGATAGATCTTGGTGACACATAGGAAAATTTTGAATTTCTGCTATGTTCCCCAACAGTGGCATCATGAGCTAGGTCTATTGCGTAGATTCTTTGCACGAGTAGAACACAAAGTAGTTGTGGGTGTTGATTTTGTTCAATATGCTTACCGTTACTAGTCCAATCTTTTTTCGACGGTATTGTGGGATGAAGCGGCCCGGACTGACCTTACACGTACACTTACGTGAGACAGGTTCCACCGACTGACATGCACTTGGTGCATAAGGTGGCTAGCGGGTGCCAGTCTCTCCCACTTTAGGCAGAACGGATTCGATGAAAAGGGTCCTTATGAAGGGTAAATAACAATTGACATATCACGTTGTGGTTTTTGCGTAGGTAAGAAACGTTCTTGCTAGAAACCCATAGCAGCCACGTAAAACATGCAAACAACAATTAGAGGACGTCTAACTTGTTTTTGTACGGTATGCTATGTGATCTGATATGGCCAAAAGAATGTGATGAATGATATGTGATGTATGAGATTGATCATGTTCTTGTAATAGGAATCACGACTTGCATGTCGATGAGTATGACAACCGGCAGGAGCCATAGGAGTTCTCTTTATTTATTGTATGACCTGTGTGTCATTGAACAACACCATGTAATTACTTTACTTTATTGCTAACCATTAGCCATAGTAGTAGAAGTAATAGTTGGCGAGACAACTTCATGAAGACACGATGATGGAGATCATGATGATGGAGATCATGGTGTCATGCCGGTGACGACGATGATCATGGAGCCCTGAAGATGGAGATCAAAAGGAGCAAAATGATATTGGCCATATCATGTCACTATTTGATTGCATGTGATGTTTATCATGTTTATACATCTTATTTGCTTAGAACGACGGTAGTAGATAAGATGATCCCTCATTAAAATATCAAGAAAGTGTTCCCCCTAACTGTGCACCATTGTGAAAGTTCGTTGTTTCGAAGCACCACATGATGATCGGGTGTGATAGATTCTAACGTTCACATACAACGGGTGTAAAACAGATTTACACACGCGAACCACTTAGGTTGACTTGACGAGCCTAGCATGTACAGACATGGCCTCGGAACACAAGAGACCGAAAGGTCGAGCATGAGTCGTATGGTGGATACGATCAACATGAAGATGTTCACCGATGATGACTAGTCCGTCTCACGTGATGATCGGACACGGCCTAGTTGACTCGGATCATGTAATCACTTAGATGACTAGAGGGATGTCTATCTGAGTGGGAGTTAATTAGATGAACTTAATTATCTTGAACATAGTCAAAAACTCTTTGCAAATTATGTCATAGCTCGCGCTTTAGTTCTACTATTTTAGATATGTTCCTAGAGAAAATAAAGTTGAAAGTTGACAGTAGCAATTATGCAGACAGTAGAAGGCTTATGTCCTTAATGCACCGCTCGGTGTGCTGGACTTCTAACGTGGTCTGTGGATGTTGCGAACATCTGACATACACGTTTTGATGACTATGTGATAGTTCGGTGGATAATGTTAATTGGTTTAGAATTGAGGCACCGAAGACATTTTTTAAATGTCGTAGAACATATGAGATGTTCCAAGAGCTGAAATTGGGATTTCAGGCTCGTGTCTATGTCAAAGAGGTATAAGACTTCCGACGATTTTCTTAGCATGCAAACTAAGGGAGAAAAGCTCAATCGTTGAGCTTGTGCTCAGATTGTCCGAGTACAACAATCACTTGAATCGAGTGGGATTTAATCTTCCAGATGAGATAGTGATGTTTCTCCAAAGACATTGCCACCAAGCTACTAGAGCTTCGTGATGAACTATAACATAACAGGGATATATCTGATGATCCTTGAGCTATTCGCAATGTTCGACAACGCGAAAGTAGAAATCAAAAGGGAGCAACAATTGTTGATGGTTGGCAAAACCACTAGTTTCAAGAAGGGCAAGGGCAAGAAGGGGTACTTCATGAAACGGCAGATCAGTTGCTGCTCCAGTGAAGAAACCCAGGGTTGAACCCAAACCCGAGACTAAGTGGTTCTGTAATGAGGGAACGGACACTGAAGAAGAACTACCCTAGATACTTGGTAGATGAGAAGGCTGGCAAGGTCGATAGAAGTATATTGGATATACATTATGTTTATGTGTACTTTACTGGTACTCCTAGTAGCACCAGGGTATTAGATACCGGTTCGGTTGCTAAGTGTTAGTAACTCGAAATAAAAGCTACGGAATAAACGGAGACTAGCTAAAGGTGAGATAACGATGTTTGTTGGAAGCGTTTCCAAGGTTGATGTGATCAAGCATCGCACGCTCCCTCTACCATCGAGATTGGTATTAAACCTGAATATTGTTATTTGGTGTTTGCATTGAGCATAGACATGATTGGATTATGTCTATCGCAATACGGTTATTCATTTAAGGAGAATAATGGTTACTCTGTTTATTTGAATAATACCTTCAATGGTCTTGCACCTAAAAGGAATGGTTTATTGGATCTCGATCGTAGTGATACACATTTTCATGCCAAAAGATATAAGATAGTAATGATAGTACCACTTGCTTGTGGCACTGCCATGTAAGTCATATTGGTGTAAAACGCATGAAGAAGCTCCATGTTGATGGATCTTTTGTCACGCCCAATATGCGACCCTATCCAAAAGGAACTCGAAGGTCCCACCAAGGATAGACCCGCATATTGAAACACTTTTGCAAGGTTGATATCATTACATCAACATTACATAATAGATAGGGATACATACATAAGGTATACAATGCCACACAAATACAACATCATCTTACATAAGAGCACCATCCGACTATGGATGAAACACAAACAGAAACTCAAATGACATCCACCCTGCTAGCCCAGGCTGCCGACCTAGAACCTATCCCCTGATTGAAGAAGAATCAGAAGAAGAACTCCAAAACAAGCAAACATCGCTCTCGCATCATGATCATCACATAACCTGTACCTACAATTGTTGTTGTAATAATCTGTGAGCCACGAGGACTCAGCAATCCCATTACCATGGGTATCAAGACTAGCAAAGCTTAATGGGAAAGGAAGGGGTAAAGTGGTGAGGTTGCAGCAGCGACTAAGCATGTTATAGTGGCTAACATACGCAAATAAGAGCGAGAAGAGAGCAAACGGAACGGTCGTGGAGCTAGCAATGATCAAGAGGTGATCCTGAACTCCTACTTACGTCAAGCATAACCCAAAACCGTGTTCACTTCCCGGACTCCGCCGAAAAGAGACCATCACGGCTACACACACGGTTGATGCGTTTTAATTCGGATCTGGTGTCAAGTTATCTACAACCGGACATTAACTAATTCCCATCTGCCACATAACCACGGGCATGGCTCTCGAAAGTTTATACCCTGCAGGGGTGTCCCAACTTAGCCCATGATAAGCTCTCGTGATCAACGAAGGATATACCTTCTCCCAGGAAGACCCGATCAGTCTCGGAATCCCGGTTTACAAGACATTTCGACAATGGTAAAACAAGACCAGCAAGACCACCCGCTGTGCCGACAAATCCCGATAGGAGCTGCACATATCTCGTTCTCAGGGCACACCGGATGAGCAAGACGTCGGGTTGGCATAGACCCTGGTTGCCCAGGGGGCGCCGGACATCGCTCGGTTTGGACCAACACTTAGACAAGCATTGGCCTGGGGGGGGGCTAAAATAAAGATGACTGTCGGTGTCAAAACCGGCGGATGTCGGGTAGGGGGTCCCGAACTATGCGTCTAGGAGGATGGTAACAGGAGACAAGGGACACGATGTTTTTACCTAGGTTCGGGCCCTCTCGATGGAGGTAAAACCCTACTCCTGCTTGATTGATATTGATGATATGGGTAGTACAAGAGTGGATCTACCATGAGATCAAGGAGGCTAAACCCTAGAAGCTACCCTATGGTATGATTGTTGTTCTGTCCTATGGACTAAAACCCTCCGTTTATATAGACACCGGAGAGGGCTAGGGTTACACAGAGTCGGTTACAATGGTAGGAGATCTACATATCCGTATCGCCAAGCTTGCCTTCCACGCCAAGGAAAGTCCCATCCGGACACGGGACGAAGTCTTCAATCTTGTATCTTCATAGTCTTGGAGTCCGGCCGATGATGATAGTTCGGCTATCCGGACACCCCCTAGTCCGGGACTCCCTCAGTAGCCCCTGAACCAGGCTTCAATGATGACGAGTCCTGCGCGCATATTGTCTTCGGCATTGCAAGGCGGGTTCCTCCTCCGACTAATTCATAGAAGATTGTGAACACCAGGATAGTGTCCGGCTCTGTAAATTAAATTCCACATAGCACTGTAGAGAGAATAATATTTACACAAGTTCAATCTGCTGACGTATTGTGTGGCGTGACATCACACCACGACCAAGCCTTTACTCGAATCATTTTTATTATACCACCTCAGCGCATTTAGCGAAGCAGTTTTCTTGGCACGTCTTGTCAAAGCAGAGATCGTGTTCCCCTTATTCCGGGATTCCCATCAATACAGACGTGGGTAACCCAACCGCGCCTGTTGCTACGCCCCCTCCATCGAAGGCGAGTTCCAAACGGTCACGGGGATGGTTCTTGGTATTCTCCCTCTTTATAATGAGACCAAGGCCCGTTCCTTTTCCTCAATCGAATCCGCCCCTCGCCCCGAGTTCCAACACCCAGGGCTCCAGATTCGGGCACTTCGGACCTTCGACAATGTCCGGTTCCGACCTACAGGGCCGGTGGATACCCTCCTCCATCACGGAAGAGGACGTGCTAAAGCTGAGAGATGCCAGGTATTTAACCTACGAGATTTTGCATAGGTTGCCTGCCCAAGGGCAAGTCATTCCTACTCCCGAGCCTGGCGAGAGTGTCGTGTTCGTGTCTCACCTCCGTCGGGGTTTAGGCTTCCCGATGCATCCCTTCGTGAGGGGGCTCATGTTTTACTATGGGCTGGAATTCCACGACTTGGCTCCGGAGTCCATCCTCCACATCTCATCATTTATTGTCATCTGCGAAGCCTTTCTCTGCACTACCCCTCACTTCGGTTTGTGGCTCAAAACCTTCAACATGGAGCCGAAGATGATTGACGGGCATCAGGAAGAGTGCGGCCGGGCGGTTATAAGCAAGAGGGCCGATGCTCCATGGCCCGAGGGCTCTTTTCAAGAGGAGCTCGGCTTGTGGCAACAGGAGTGGTTCCACATCACCACTCCCAGGGGCAGCACGCAGAGGCCTCCGCCCGCCTTTCGCTCGGGCCCTCCACAACGGCTGACGTCATGGGTCCACAAAGGGCTTGACTGGGGGCCGTCCAAGGACGTACCCCTATTGCAGGGCCGGATTTGAGACCTCCAAGAGAGGGAGATCAATCTGGTCATAGTGACGCAGGTTATGCTGATTCAGCGTCTTCTGCCCTGCAAACGTCGCCCCCTCCACCTGTGGGAATTCAATCCGGAGGGACCACGAGCTCTCCAACAATTCATGGGTACGACACCCGTGGATATGTACAAACTGTTCTTCGGATCACAAGAGATGTGTCCGGAATTGACCGAGGATGCTGGCTTAAGCTGCAATCGCCCGGATACTCAAGTAAGTAGCCCTGTGTCTGGACATATCATCCATTTATTTATCATGGATTTGGCTTTTAACCAGCTATCCCTTGGACATGAGTGGATAGCGCAAGGAAAACTGATACAGTGTCCGGCCCCCCTCCCTGAGACCATGTCGGATCCCGTGTTAATCAAAATGTTGGAGGTAGCGCCTTCGGAGGAGGGAGAAGGGGGGAACAGGGAACCTACCACCTCTGCTAAGGAGGATCTCAGCAAGGGGGGAATCAAGAATCCCTCCCTCCAGGGGGAGAAGAGGACCGCTTCCGAAGACCCGGAGGCCAAGGCCTCAAAGCGGGGAAAGAAATCTGCACCGAAAGGTCCTGTGCCGCGAGGAGTCCCGGCCGCACAGTCTCCCCAAAGGAATCAGCCCTTTAGCGAGCCGTAAGTAGAAAAAAGGGGAGTTTTGTAATAAGGGACATCCCCATTCTATTTCTAAGGATAACCGAAGTTTTTACCTTGTAGTTCGGATCTCAGCCCTTCTCAGCAGAGCTCATCCTCGGGGGGCCTTCGTCCGGAGATGATGGAGAGCAAAACACCTCCATCTGCCGCCCTGTCAGGCGGGGCGGACGACCCCGAGGTGTCGTCACGGAGGGTCACCCCGAGTCCGGCGGGGCCGGGGAGTTCGGCACCCACTAGAGTACGGCCGGTGGAGATGTAGGATCTGCTAGAGAGGGCGTCTATCTCAGAAGATCACCGCACATTAATGAGTACGGTGATTGAGGGGATCTCATCCGCCGAAAGCGGGTTGCATGAGGCCGTCAGAAGTTTACTGACGGGGTTTGAGGTACGCAAAAGATGACATACCTTTTGACTGTTTTGCACATAGAGTGCGCCCTGTATAGATAGTAGCCCCTGAGACTTGGTATGTTGTCGAAAGCGACAGCGTGCTGAGGATCATAATCTCAGTTATAAAATGTCTCCTTTCCTATGAAGGTGGCGGAACGCTCGGTGGCCAGCAGGACTGATAGAGTTGCCGAGCTGAAGCGGCAGCTTGACATTGCGGATGCCGACATCGCGCTGGTCAATAAACGACTTGACGAGTCTCAAGGTAGGTGGTTTCTCCGCGGTCACCTGGTAAGGGAGCTGATGTCCGCTCCTTAAAACATGTATGATTGATGCAGATGGTGCCGCTGCTGTGGAAGACCTTCGGGCAAAGCTTGCTCGAGCCAAGGAGCAAGCCAGAAAAAGTGATGTGGCTGCCTCGAGGGCAGCGGAGGAGCTAAAAGCCGAAAAGGCTGCTCGCTGCCGAAACAGGGAGGAGATGGCCGGAATGGCCGTGAAACTAAAAGATGCTACGGACCGCTATGCGGTTCTTGAAAGAGAACGCCAGGTGGAGCAAGAGGACCTGAAGAAGGCCACCGCCGAAGCCAAGGATGCCCGTTCTGCAATGCGGGCTATAAAGGAGAAACTGCGTCAGGCCGGAGACATTGCGGCTGAAAGCCCTTTCTGCTGCATAGGAAGTTCACGGATCCGAAGTATGCTCAGTTGGGCCAGTTGTGGGGTGCGGAGGATCCTTATATGAATTTGGCGGCAAGTGTGGCGGACGCAGTCGTGCACTTCCGAAGCCAAAAGGATCACGAAATGGAAGAACTTTTTTGGTCTCAATTCCATAGTCTGGAGCGTCCACTTCCATTGACCGATCGGTTGGCTGAGTGGGCTGAGCTGAATAGATTGTTCGGATTTGCCATGACGGATGTGGTGGCTCATCTGTGGCCGGAAAGGCCCAAGCCAAAGAGTTATTTGGCTTATTGCAGCAATTCCTTGGGGCGGTGCCGCATAGCAAGGCGATGAAGCGGTCGACATGCATAGAGGGTGCACGGATGGCTCTCGCCCATGTTAAGACATACTGGGCGGAGATGGATGCCACCGATGTTGCATCCCGGGGTTCGGACAAAAGCCGATTACCCGCCGAGCACTATTTTGAGGAAGTCCTGCAGGGCGCTCGTTTAATAGAGTCGTAGTGCTCGAAAAATGTTATGTTCAAATGACCAGTATGATTTGTGAAACCATATTTATAATGTAATGACTTTTTATACTTGTGCGTTCAAGTATTGAAATATCTCCTGTGCGGCCGTTAATGTATATGTATGTATAACCTGAAAGATGGCAGTCTTTGGCTTCAGCCCCCACGCACATGGTGCGGGGGTGTTTGCAAAAAAGCGCATTTTCACACTTAATCCAACGTCTTGGTCCTTTGAAGGAGGTGATAGCATAGCAAACTAGGCAACCGTACTATAATGCTTTATCACTTTCACTTAGCCATAGGAGCTCGATGGTGGGGCTACTATATATCCCCTTGAGGCGCCGCGCTCTCTGAACTCGGGGCACGTGTGTGCCTGACCAGGAAGCAGTCCTTCATCAAAGCGGAGGAATTCTAAACATTCCAGTAGTCGATCGAGTGGTTGACCAGTCTCTCGCTATATCATGACAGTCAGTTTTCGGCTTTCTCTACTGAGGTGCTCGCCCGGCCGAACCGGGGCACAATCGCAGTAGTTCTCCTTGTGCCGTGTTAGCCAATGGAGCGGAACATAAGGCAGCAAAACACAGGAGCTGGGCAAACCCAACATTTGACCAAAGACATGATTCGGAGCTGATGCATATAGGGCCTAACTCGAAATGCCGAACACTCCCTGAGGTATTCGGTCTTTATGATAATGGGCAGAACAATGTCCTAAGCCCCTAGTGTCCAGGTACGGGCGAGAACTTCTGACGCGGACGATGCCAAAACGCCAGCCTCCTCCTCGGTTATGGTAGAAAACCGGGGGATGTGTATCAACAAGAGACAGTAAAAAAGGTTTACGCAGGGTCTTAATCTGAAAAGAATCCTTGCAACGGGTCCCTGCTGCACGTCTGCGCCTGTGTCTCCGTTGTGCTGTATCCTAGACGGGTGTAGCACGTGGTTCATCTGTAAAAGAGAAGAACTTATTTTGGAAAAAATATCGTGCAAAAAAAGTATTTAAAACAGAGTATGATTTGGAAGATGAATTAAGTTGAGCTTTATTGGCTCTCATTGTTCATGCGTGCAGCCCCTTGTAAAGAGGTATGTGGCTAGGAAGCCCCTTGTTTATTTATGCCGGACTCGCCTAACCGTGTCCGAGGTCTGAATGACCTGTTTTTAGGGGCTTTGATCAGCAAGGCCGGATTAGTGTGTGGCTGTCAAAGCAGTCTCACGTTTTCCGTGGTCGAGGAACACTCGAAGTTACCCTCTAATGAGATTATGCCGCGTGGACCGGGCATTTTAAGTGTAAGAGACGCGTAATGCGGTATTGCGTTAAAGCGGGCGAAAGCTTCGCGTCCCAATAGTGCTTGATGGCTGCTTTTGAATGGGGTGATATGGAAGATTAGCTTTTCTTGACGGAAGTTGTCGGATGAACCGAACACAACCTCTAGTAGTACAGAGCTTGTACAATTGGCATAAAGGCCTGGCGTCACTCCTTTGAAGGAAGTGCTGCTATGGCGAATTTTGGTACGGTCTATCCCCATGCTGCGGATGGTGTCCTGGTATAGCAGGTTTATATCACTGCCGCCATCCATTAGGATCCAATATCAAAGCAGTCCCTCCTGCGTTTCGAATACTTCTGGAGTAATCTTGATGGTCGAAAGTAATTGGTTTTGACATCCAATTTCGGGACTCCGCTGGGGTGGTCCATGCGGCGTGTGCTTTAGTAGGTGCCACACTATTTTTCCTTGTTATCACATGAAGTGAGTTCACTGTTTTGACTTCTAGTGGGAAAGTCTTCTGTTTTCCGGCGCGTTGCTTGTGGGGTTCGTCATCGTCTTCGCTTGGTGTGTCGAGCCCCTTGTGTTCGGCGTTAAGTCGGCCGGACTGCTTGAAGACCCAACAATCTCTGTGGGTATGGTTTGCAGGCTTCCCGGGGGTACTGTGGATTTGACATATCATATCCAAGATTTTGTTTAGGTTGGATAGCTCGTCACTGTTGTCCTTAAGGGGCAGTGTTTTGTTATTCAGCCGAGAGATTTTGAACCCGGCGTTGACCGCCGTGCTATTTGGGCCATTTTCCTTATTCCAGCGCTGATCTTTTCTGCGTCGTGATTTCCCATTTCCATCCCTGACCTCGGATGTACTCGGTTCGCTGGTGCTGCATCTTGCCAGCCAACTATCTTCCCCCACGCAAAAGCGCGTGTCGGTGTCAAAACCGGCGGATCTCGGGTAGGGGGTCCCGAACTGTGCGTCTAGGCGGATGGTAACAGGAGACAAGGGACACGATGTTTTACCCAGGTTCGGGCCCTCTTGATGGAGGTAAAACCCTATGTCCTGCTTGATTAATATTGATGATATGGGTAGTACAAGAGTGGATCTACCACGAGATCAAGGAGGCTAAACCCTAAAGCTAGCCTATGGTATGATTGTTGTAATGTATGTTGTGTCCTACGGACTAAAGCCCTCCGGTTTATATAGACACCGGAGAGGGCTAGGGTTACACAGAGTCGGTTACAATGGTAGGAGATCTACATATCCGTATTGCCAAGCTTGCCTTCCACGCCAAGGAAAGTCCCATCCGGACACGGGACGGAGTCTTCAATCTTGTATCTTCGTAGTCTTGGAGTCCGGCGGACGATGATAGTCCGGCTGTCCGGACACCCCCTAGTCCAGGACTCCCTCAGTAGCCCCTGAACCAGGCTTCAATGACGATAAGTCCGGCGCGCATAATGTTCGGCATTGCAAGGCGGGTTCCTCCTTTGAATAATCCAGAGAAGATCATGAGCACCAGGATAGTGTCCGGCTCTGCAAAATAAATTCCACATTCCACCATAGAGAGAATAAAATGCACACAAACTCAATCTGCTGACGTATTTTGTGGCGTAACGTCACACCACTACCAAGCCTTTACTTGAATCATTTTTTATTATACCACCTCAGCATGTTTAGCGAAGCGGTTTTCTTGGCACGTCTTGTCGAAGCAGAGATCGTGCTCCCCTTATTCCAGGATTCTCATCAATATGAGCGTGGATAACCAAACCGCGCCCGTCGCCACGCCTCCTCTATCGAAGGTGAATCCCAAACGGTCACGGAGACGGCTCCTGGTATTTTTCCCCTTTATAAGAGGACCAAGGCTCGTTTCTTTTCTTAAATCTTCCATCGAATCTCCTCGCTCCAAGTTCCAACACCCAGAGCCCCAGATTCGAGCGCTTCGGATCTTCAACAATGTCCGGCTCCGACCTTCAGGGTGGGTGGATGCCCTCCTCCGTCATGGAGGGGGACATGCTAAAGCTGCGTGAGGCCAAGTACCTGTCCTATGAGAATTCGCACAGGTTGCCCGCCCAAGGGCAGGCCGTACCCACTCCCGAGCCCGGTGAGTTCGTCGTCTTCATATCCCACCTCCGTCGGGGTTTAGGCTTCTCGACGGACCCCTTCGTGAGAGGGCTCATGTTCTACTACGGGCTAGATTTTCACGACTTGGCCCCGAAGTCCATCCTCCATATTTCTGCATTCATTATTGTCTGTGAAGCCTTCCTCCGCGTCACCCCCCACTTCGGCCTGTGGCTGAAGACCTTCAATGTGGAGCCGAAGATGATCGGGGGGCGTCAAGCAGAGTGCGGCGGGGTGGCCATAAACAGAAGGGCCGATGCCCCGTGGCCTGAGGGCTCCTTCCAAGAGGAGCTCGGTTTGTGGCAGCAGGAGTGGTTTTATATCACCGCTCCGAAGGGCAGCAAGCAAAAGCCGCCACCTTCATTCCGCCCGGGACCCCCACGCCGATTGATGTCGTGGGTCAACCAAGGTCTCAATTGGGGGCCGTCAAAAGACGTGCCCCTATTGCAGGGCTGGATTCGAGACCTCCAAGCGAGGGAGATCGATCTGGTCGTGGTGATGCAGGTTATGCTAATTAGGCGTCTCCTGCCCTGCAAACGCCGTCCTCTCCGGCAATGGGAGTTCAATACGGAGGGACCACGGATTCTCCAACACTTCATGGGTATGACACCTGTGGATATGTACAAGTTGTTCTTCGGACCACAAGTGGCGTGTCCGGAATTGACCGAGGATGCAGGCTTAAGCTGCAATCGCCCGGATACTCAAGTAAGTAGCTCAGTGTTCGGACGTACCATTTGTTTGCCTTTCTTTGATTCACCTTTTAATCCATTATCCTTCAGCAGGAGTGGATAGCACAAGCAAAGCTGATACGGTGTCCGCCCCCCCTCCTAGAGACCGCACCGGAGCCCGTGCTGGTCAGAATGTTGGAGGTCGCGCCTTCAGAAGAAGGCGAGGGGGAAAATAGAGGAGCTACCGTCCCGCCCAAAGGGGCGCTCGAAGAAGGGGGGATAGAGAATCCCTCCCTGCAAGGGGAGAAGAGGACCGCCTTCGAAGACCCGGAGGCCAAAGCCCCTAAGCGGGGGAAGAAATCTTCGCCGGAGGGTCCTGCGTCCGGGGAGGCCCCGGCCGCACTGTCTTCTCTAAAGAATCAGCCCTCTAGCGAGCCGTGAGTAAAGAAAAGGGGGAGTTCATTAATAAGAAAATACCTCCATTCGTGCTTCTGTGGATAACCAAAATTGTTACCTTGTAGTACGGATCTGCAGCCCTCTCAGATGAGCTCGTTTTCGGGGGATCTTCGTCCGGAGATGATGGAGAGCGAGACGCCTCCGTCTGCGGCGCCGTCGGATATGGCGGACGAGCCAGAAGTGTCATCACGGAGGGTATCCCCAAGCCCGGCAGAGCCGAAGAGTTCGGCACCGACTAGTGTGCGGCCGGGGGAGCTAAAGGATCTGCTCGAGAGGGCGTCCGTCTCAGAAGATCACCGTGCATTGATGCGCATGGTGATTGGAAGGATTTCGTCTGCCAAAAGCGGATTGCATAATGCCGTCCGAAGTTTGCTGGCGGGGTTCGAGGTACGTAAAAATGACGCCCCTTTTTTGACAGTTTTGCACATAAAAAGTGCGCCCTGTATATATAGTAGCCCCTGAGACTCGGTAGGTTGTCGAAAGCGACAGCGTGCCGGGGATCAAAATCGCAGGTATTAAGTGTCGCCTTTCCTGTACAGGTGGCAGATAGTCCGTGGGCTAGCCGGACTAATGGAGTTGCCGAATTAATGCGGCAGCTCGATGTAGCGGATGCGGACATCGCGCTAGTCAACAAGCGACTTGATGAGTCGCAAGGTAAATTGGTTCTCCGCAGTCACCTATTAGGGGAGTGAAAAGCCCACCTTTGACAACATTTGTGCTTGATGCAGATGGTGCTGCTGCTGTGGAGAGCCTTCGGGCAGAACTTGCTCAAGCCAAGGAGCAGGCCAGAAGGAGTGATGCGGCCGCCTCGAGGGCGGCCGAGGAATTAGAAGCCGAAAGGGCTGCACACTGCCTAAGCAAGGAAAAGATGGCCGAATAGGCCGTGAAATTGAAAGATGCTGCCGACCGCAAAGAGGCTCTTGAAAAGGAGCGTATATTGGAGCGGGAAGACCTGGGGAAGGCCACCGCCGAGGCCAAGGATGCCCGTTCTGCAATGCGGGCTATGAAGGAGGAGCTGCGCCAGGCCGGGGATTTTGTGGCTGGCAAGCCTTTTCTGCTGCGTCGCCGGTTTACGGATCCAAAGTATGCCCAGCTTGGTCAACTGTGGGGTCCGGAGGATCCATATATGGACTTAGCGGCAAGTGCGGTGGATGCCGTTGTGCACTTCCGGAGTCAGGAGGATCACAAGACGGAAGAGCTATTTTGGTCTCAATTCCATAGTCTGGATCGTTCACTTCCGTTGATCGATCGGTTGGCCGAATGGGCAGAGCTGAACAGGTTGTCCGGACTTGCCATGACTGATATCGTGGCTCATGTCTGGCCAGAGAGGCCCAAGGCGACAAGCTATTTCGGCTTATTGCAGCAGTTTCTTGGAGTGGTGCCGCATATCGAGGAGATGAAGCGGTCGGCCTACATAGAAGGCGCGCGTATGGCCCTTGCCCGTGTGAAGACACATTGGACAGGGATGGATGCCACCGCTGTCGCCGGCTAGAGTTCGGACGAAAGCCGGTTACCCGCCGAGCACTATTTTGGGGAACTTATGCGTGGCGCTCGTTTAATAGAGTCGCAGTGCTCAAAAAATGTCACGTTCAAATGAACATTTTATCTTGTTAAAACAATGATTGTGATGTAACCACTTTTTATACTTGTGCGTTCCAAGTATTAAAATATCTCCTATGCGGCCGTTTATGTATACATTTGTATAACCTGAAAGATTGCAGTCTTCGGCTTCAGCCCCCACGCACAAGGTGCGGGGGTGTTCGCAAAAAATAGCGTGTTTTCACACTTAATCCGATGTCTCGGTCCTGTTAAGGAGGTGGTAGCGTAGCAAACGAGGCAATCCGGACTATGATGCTTTATCACTTTCACTTCGCCAGTGGAGTTCGAGGGTGGGGCTATGATATAGCCCCTTGGGGCACCGCGCTTCTCCGAATTCGGGGCGCGTGTGTGCCTGACCGGGAAACGGTCCTTCGTCAAAGCGGGGAATTCTAAACATTCCGGTGGTCGATCGAGTGGTTGACCAGTCTCTCGTTGTATCATGACAGTCAGTTTTCGGCTTTCTCTACTGAGGTGCTTGGCCCAGCCGAACTGGGGCACAATCGCAGTAGTTCTCCTGGTGCCGCATTAGCCGATGATACGGAACGTAAGGCAGAAAAACACAGGAGCTGGGCAAACCCAACATTTGACCAAAGACATGATTTGGAGCTGATGCATATAAGGCCTAACTCGAGACGCCGAACACTCCCTAAGGTGTTCGGTCTTTGTAATAATGGCCAGAACAATGCCCTAAGCCCCTAGTGTCCGGGTATGGGCAAGGTCATCTGACGCGGCCGATGCCAAAACGTCAGGCTCCACACTGGTTATAATGAGAAGCCAGGGGATTATGGCAACAACAGACAGTAAAAAAGGTTTACGCAGGGTCTTAATCTGAAAAGAATCCTTGCAACGGGTCCCTACTGCACGTCTGCGCCTGTGTCTCCGTTGTGTCGTTATCCTGGACGGGTGTGCACGTTGTTCATCTGTAAAAAGAGAGGAACTTAGTTTAAAAGCAATTTGTGCAAAATATATACGAAGGAAGAAATATAAATAGGTAAAGCGGAGTCTATGTGAGCTCGCTGTTGCTTGTGCACGCAGCCCCTTGTGAAGGGGTGTGCGGCTAGGGAGCCCCTAACTTATTTTGTGCCGGACTCGTCTAACCGTGTCTGGGGTCTTTAAATGACCCTTGCACTGAAATGATGCCACATGGACCGGGCATCTTAAGTCTAAGAGACGTGTAATGTGGTATGGCATTGAAGCTGACAAAAGCTTCTCGTCCCAAGAGTGCTTGATAGCTACTTTTAAATGGGACGATATGAAAGATTAGTTTTTCGCGTCGAAAGTTGTTCGGTGATCCGAACACAACTTCTAGTAATAGGGAGCCTGTGCACTTGGCGTAAGGGCCTGGCGTCACTCCTTTAAAGGAAGTGCGGCTGTGTCGAATTTTAGTAAGGTCTATCCCCAACTTGCGGATTGTGATTGGATACAGCAGGTTTAAGTCACTGCCTCCGTCCATTAGGACTTGTGTAAATTGTAGTCCGTCGATTATGGGATCCAATATCAGGGCAGTCCATCCTGCATTTCGAACGCTTCTGGAATACTCCAGGTGGTCGAAAGTGATTGGTTTTGATGTCCAATCTCTATGTTCCGCTGGGTTGGACCGTGCGAGACCCATTTTAACGGGTGCCGCACTGTTTTTCCGTGTTATCTCATGAAGTGAATTTACTGCTTTGATCTCTTGTGGGAAATTCTTTTGTTTTCTGGTGCTCTGCTGGCGGGGTTTGTCATCTTCGCTTGACGCATCGAGCCCCTTGTGTTCGGCGTTTAGTTGGCCGGACTGTTTGAAAACCCAACAATCTCGGTGGGTGTGGTTTGCAGGCCTTCCGAGGGTACTGTGGATTTGACATATCTGACCCAAAATCTTGTTTAAGTTGGATAGCTCATCGCTGTCATCCTTAAGAGGCGGTGTTTTGTTGTTTGGCCGCAAGCTTTTGAATCCGGCGTTGACTGCCATGCTCTTTGTGCTTTTCTCTTTATTCTGGCGCTGCTCTTTTCTGCGCCGTGATTTTCCGTTTCCATCTCTGATCTCGGATGTACTTGGGTTGCTGGTGCTGCGTCTTGCTAGCCAGCTATCCTCTCCTGCACAGAAGCGGGTCATGAGGCTTGTTAGCGCGGACATTGTCCTCGGCTTCTCTTGGCCGAGGTGTCTGGCGAGCCATTCGTCTCGGACGTTGTGTTTAAAAGCTGCTAAGGCTTCGGCGTCCGGACAGTTGACTATTTGGTTCTTTTTGGTGAGGAACCTGTTCCAGAATTTGCGCGCTGACTCTCCGGGCTGTTGAGTTATATGACTTAGATCATCTGCATCCGGAGGGCGGACATAAGTCCCTAGAAAACTTGCTCTAAACACGTCCTCGAGCTCTTCTCAACTTCCAACAGTGTTTTCTGGGAGGCTTTTGAGCCAATGACGGGCTGGCCCTTTGAGCTTGAGGGGTAGGTATTTTATGGCGTCGAGATCGTCTCCTCTAGCCATGTGTATGTGTAGTATATAATCTTCTATCTAGACTCCAGGGTCTGTTGTTCCGTCGTAGGCTTCTATGTTTATGGGTTTAAATCCTACTGGGAATTCATGATCCAGCACCTCATTGGTGAAACATAGTGGGTGTGCGGCGCCCCTGTGTTTGGGCGTGCCGCTGTCTACGGACACTTGTCGTGTTGTATTGCTTCCTGGGGCCCTCTTCTTTGGCCCGTAAATGGACCTGGCTGGGCCATTTGTCTTTCTAGGGTCGTTAGTCGGCTTATGTGCGGCGCCGCTTTCAGATTTTGGCCTATCATCTGGCCGTCTATCCAACCAGGCGGCCGCTTTGTTTTTTGACTGTGGGGGCTCTATGGCCTCCTCATCAAATTCTGGAAGTAGCTTGCGTTTCGGGTAGCTCATTGATTGATGGCCATTGCCGTATTTGTCTGCGGTTTTGAGCAATTTGCTCCACCTCATTCTGAGTGTATCTTCCGCTGTTTTGAGCTTCCGTTTTTCCTTTTTCAAACTTCTTGCGGTGGCGACGAGTCTTTTCCGAAGGTTTTTATTCTCCGGCGGTGTGTCCGACGTGAGGTCGCCTCGACTGTTGTTTTCGCTGGGCCTGGATTGATTATCAAACTCGTCTTGTTCGGACGGTTGCTTGTCTGCGCGTTCGTCGTCCGCTGGTTTGCCCTGCTGTATTTCTGGGTCATTAGGACCGCTGTTGTTGTCGAGGCGGGACTTAGTGCGGCGTCTGCGTCACTGTTTTGGTTGTTTGTCGGCGGGATTATCTTCTGCCGCGCCCCGTTGGTCCTCGTTATCGCTTCCTTTTGGGGTATCCACCATGTATACGTCGTATGACGAGGTGGTCTTCCCTTGCCTTGTAGGCGCTATTTCTTGTTCATCTCCGACATCATCATCCATACCGTCGATGTCTTTGGAGTCATAGTTTAGCATGTCGGTTAAATCGTCCACAGTGGCTACGAAGTGGGTGGTGGGTGGGCTCTGAATTTCTTCGTCGTTCGTATCCCAACCATCCTGGCCATAATACGGCCAGGACTCTCCAGATAACGAGAGATGCTTTAGCGAATTTAGGATGTCGCCGAAGGGCGAATATTGGAAGATGTCCGCGGCGGTGAATTCCATAACCGGCGCCCAATCAGATTCGATTGGTAGGGGCGTGGGAGGTCCGGAGCCCGGCAAGGAGTCCGGCACCTCGGAGTTACGAGCTTCGCGAGGGACAAGGTTAGTGTTCGGCTCCATCGTCGTGGAAGTTGAAGCCCCCGAGGCGGTGTCCAGCCACCGATCCTCGATCTGGGCAATCGGCTCCGGTCTAGGGGCCGGAGCGGATTCTTGTGCTGCCACCAAGGCACTGTTCGGCGGCAGAGCTAGATCATGCCCATTGTAACAGTGCGGCGCGCTTGGCTGTGGCTCGAGCCCGTCGAAGATCAAGTCTCCGTGGATGTCGGCCGTGAAGTTTAGGCTTCCGAATCTGACCTGACGGCCAGGGGCGTAGCTTTCGATCTGCTCCAGATGGCCAAGCGAATTAGCCTGCAGTGCGAAGCCGCCGAATACGAAGATCTGTCCGGGGAGAAAAGTCTCACCCTAGACGGCGTTGTTGGTTGAAGATGCCATCGAGCCTATCAGCGACGACACAGAGGAACTCTCAATGAAAGCACCAATGTCGGTGTCAAAACCGGCGGATCTCGGGTAGGTGGTCCCGAACTGTGCGTCTAGGCGGATGGTAACAGGAGAAAAGGGACACGATGTTTTACCCAGGTTCGGGCCCTCTTGATGGAGGTAAAACCCTACGTCCTGCTTGATTAATATTGATGATATGGGTAGTACAAGAGTGGATCTACCACGAGATCAAGGAGGCTAAACCCTAAAGCTAGCCTATGGTATGATTGTTGTAATGTATGTTGTGTCCTACGGACTAAAGCCCTCCGGTTTATATAGACACCGGAGAGGGCTAGGGTTACACAGAGTCGGTTACAATGGTAGGAGATCTACATATCCGTATTGCCAAGCTTGCCTTCCACGCCAAGGAAAGTCCCATCCGGACACGGGACGGAGTCTTCAATCTTGTATCTTCGTAGTCTTGGAGTCCGGCGGACGATGATAGTCCGGCTGTCCGGACACCCCCTAGTCCAGGACTCCCTCAGCGGGTCATGAGGCTTTTTAGCGCGGCCATTGTTCTTGGTTTCACCTGGCCGAGGTGTCTGGTGAGCCATTCGTCTCGGACGTTATGTTTAAAGGATGATAAGGCTTCGGCATCCGGACAGTCGACTATTTGGTTCTTTTTGGTGAGGAACCTGTTCCAAAATTTGCGTGCTGACTCTCCGGGCTGTTGAGTTATGTGACTTAAATCGTCTGCATCCGGAGGGCGGACATAAGTCCCCTGAAAATTTGCTCGAAACGCATCCTCGAGCTCTTCCCAACTTCGAATGGTATTTTCTGGAGGTTTTTGCGCCAATGCCGAGCTGGCCCTTTGAGTTTGAGGGGTAGGTATTTTATGGCGTGGAGATCATCTCCTCTAGCCATATGTATGTGTAGGATGTAATCCTCAATCCAGACTCTGGGGTCTGTTGTTCCGTCGTATGCCTCTATGTTTACGGGCTTGAATCCCGCTGGAAATTCATGATCCAGTACCTCATCACTGAAACATAGTGGGTGTGCGGCGCCCCTGTATTTAGGTGTGCCGTTATCTCGGCGTGTTGTGTTGCTTCCTGGAGCCTTCTTTTTTGGCCCATAGATGGACCTCACCGGGCCATCCTTTTTGAGAGGATCCTTATGTGGATCGTGTGCCGGCTTGTGTGCGGCGCCGCTTGCCGCTCTTAGCCTGTCATCTGGTCGTCTATCCGGCCAGGTGGCCTCTTTGTTTTTTGACTGTGGGGGCTCTACGGCCTCCTCGTCAAATTCGGGCAACAGCTTGCGCTTCGGGTAGCTCTTTGCTTGGTGACTATCGCCGTATTTATCTGCGGTCTTGAGTACTTTGCTCCATCTCATTCTGAGTACGTCTTCCGCTGTTTTGAGCTTCCGCTTCTGCTTCCTCAAACTTCTTGGAGTGGCGACGAGCCTTTTGTGAAGGTTCTTATGCTCCGGTGATGTGTCCGGCGTGAGATCGTCCGGACTGTTGTTTTCGCCGGGGATGGGTTGCTCGTCCAATTCATCCTATTCGGATGGTTGCTTGGTGGCATGTTCCTCGTCCACTGGTTCGCCCTGCTCTATGGCTGGGTCAGTATGGGTGCTGTTGTTATCGAGGCGGGACTTCGGGCGGCGCTTGTGTCGCTATTTTGGTTGTTTTTCGGGGGAATTATCCTTCGCTGCGTCCCGTTGTTCCTCGTTATCGCTTCCTTTTGGTGTATCCACCATGTATACGTCGTGAGTTGAGTTGGCTTTCCAATGCCCAGTAGGCGCTGGTTCTTGGTCGTCTCCGGCATCGTCGTCCATACCGTCGATGTCTTCGGAGTCGAAGTTTAGCACATCGGTTAGGTCGTCGACAGTGGCTACGAAGTGGGTGGTGGGTGGGCTTTGAATTTCTTCGTCGTCCGCATCCCAACCGTCCTGATCGTGATCCGGCCAGGGCTCTCCTGATAACGAGAGATACTTTAGCGAATTCAGGATGTCGCCAAAAGGTGAGTGCTGAAAGATGTCCGCAGCGGTGAACTCCATGATCGACGCCCAACCGGATTTGATTGGTAGGGGCGCGAGGGGTTCGGAGTCCGGCGAGGAGTCCCGCACCTCGGAGTCACGAGCTTCACAAGGGACAAGGTCGGTATTCGGCTCCATCGCCGTAGAGGTAGCAGCCCCCGAGGCGGTGTCTAGCCACCCGTCCTCGATCTGCGCAGCCGGCTCCGAATTAAGGGTCAGAGCGGACTCATGTGCGGCCTCCAGGGCACTGTCCGGCAGCAGAGCTAAATCATGCCCATCGTGATAGTGCGGCGCGCTCGGCTGTGGCTCGAATCCATCGAAGATCAAGTCTCCGCGGATGTCAGCCATGAAGTTCAGACTTCCAAACCTGACCTGACGGCCAGGGGCGTAGCTTTCGATCTGCTCCAGATGGCCAAGCGAATTGGCCCGCAGTGCAAAGCCGCTGAATACGAGGATCTGTCCGGGGAGAAAAGTCTCACCCTGGACTGCGTCATTGTTGTTGATGATTGAAGGAGCCATCGAGCCTATCGGTGACGACACAGAGGAACTCTCAATGAAAGCACCAATGTCGGTGTCAAAACCGGCGGATCTCGGGTAGGGGGTCCCGAACTGTGTGTCTAGGCGGATGGTAACATGAGACAAGGGACACGATGTTTTTACCCAGGTTCGGGCCCTCTCGATGGAGGTAAAACACTACTCCTGCTTGATTGATATTGATGATATGGGTAGTACAAGAGTGGATCTACCACAAGATCAAGGAGGCTAAACCCTAGAAGCTAGCCTATGGTATGATTGTTGTTCTGTCCTATGGACTAAAACCCTCCGGTTTATATAGACACCGGAGAGGGCTAGGGTTACACAGAGTCGGTTACAATGGTAGGAGATCTACATATCCGTATCGCCAAGCTTGCCATCCACGCCAAGGAAAGTCCCATCCGGACACGGGACGAAGTCTTCAATCTTTTATCTTCATAGTCTTGGAGTCCGGCCGATGATGAGAGTTCGGCTATCCGGACACCCCCTAGTCTGGGACTCCCTCAATGACCCCTGGGTTAATTACTCCCAAGGGAAAAATAGGTGGTGGTGAGGCAAATGGTAAAACCAAGGTTGGGCCTTGCTGGAGGAGTTTTATTCAAAGCGAACTGTCAAGGGGGTCCCATAAATCACCCGACCGCGTAAGGAACGCAAAATCCAGGAACATAACACCGGTATGACGGAAACTAGGGCGGCAAGAGTGGAACAAAACACCAGGCATAAGGCCGAGCCTTCCACCCTTTACCAAATATATAGATGCATTAATAATATAAGAGATATTGTGATATCCCAACATAATCCTGTCCATCATGGAGCAATCTTCAACTTCACCTACAACTAACAACGCTATAAGAGGGGCTGAGAAAAGCGGTAACATAGCCAAGCAACGGTTTGCTAGGAAGGGTGAAAAAGGTTAGAGGCTGATATGGCAATTTGAGAGGCTTGAAGAGCAAATGATAGGTAGCGCAGCAAAGCGATAGAACGAAGCAACTAGCATAGCAATGATAGTAGTGAGATCCAGGGTAGCGGTCATCTTGCCTGAAATCCCGCAAGGAAGAACGAGTCCATGAAGAAGATGAAGCCACGAAGACGAACCAAGCGTAGACGAACGAATCCTCACGATCGCAACGAAACAGGAACTATCGAGAAGAAGCACACAACAAGGTAAACACACCACACATAGACAAGACATGATGCACAACCAAGCATGATGCATGACAAAGCTAGATGAGGCTACTCATGGCAAGAGATGATGCATACAAGAGCAACACATCAAAACAAGTTTAAATGAGGCCGGGAACAACATATAACAATTCCGGTAAGTCCCCATATGCAAGTTTCGAAATTGGTCCAGATCTGAATAAACCTTATGTTCAAGTTGTTAAACAGCAAGTTAAGATGCACCAAGATGATCTACACGAGATTCTAGTCAAGTTACATATAAAGTTCATTAGATTCGGAGCTACGGCCTAGAAGATATGAGCAAAACAAGTTAAACATGGCATTGACGCAAAATGCATACAAACATCAAGCAAACACCTCAAAACAAGGATGCAACATGATAATATGAAACTACATGCAAAATCAAGCAAGTTTCATATAGAGCACGCTCAAAACGGAGCAACGGTTCAACACATACACTATACAAGTTTAAAGGACAAGCTGTCCAAAACAGCAACTAGGCATCTAGCAAGCAATAAACAACATGCTACAGTACCACAACGTGATAACAAAAGGCATGGGCATGCAGTACAGGTAAAGCATGACAAAACATGAACACTGAGTTATCTCCAGAAACTACTAGAACATGCTCGAACACACAAGGAAAGATTGCAAATAATAACATTTTCTGGCTTAGCAGAAATAACATCAGGTTGCAATGTTTAGAGCTATAAAACAACATGTTACAGGAACTTATCATGGCAAAAAAAGGCATGGCATGAACCTACTGATTGCATATAACAAAAGTCCCTTACAGACCATGAGCCAAAAGGGCACAGAAAATATGATGGCACCCATGTAAACATGGCAAATGATATGACAGATTCATACATGGCAGGAACAACACTAAGTAGGCATGTTGGTGAGCTTGAACCACTCATCACAAAGCAATACATGGCATGGCAAGGAAACCAACAGTAAGAAGACATGTTATAGAAGCTAAGCATGGCAAGAACAAGTTCATAGGGTGCATGTATCACTAGTAACAACCATGGCAACATTGAACTTAATATTAACAGGCTGACAGCAACATTATTTAGCAACTTTGGAGCATGATAACAACAAGTTACAGCAGGCTATAAATGCAACCAGGAGCATGAATGGATAGAGCATGACATTTATAACAAAACATCCTTAGTGAACATCTCCAGATTATGCATAGAATGACTTGTAGCAGCAGGTTTACATAGCATCATAATATAACAGAATCAGTCTAGCAGAACAGCAACAGCAAGTACCCTACTCAACAAGCTCCATGCACTTAGTACAAGACTCGCAAAAATACATGGATAGCACCCCTGTAAAGATGGCATGACATAGATCAAAACTAATGTAGAGCTCATGCTCATAGGATGCACACATCAAACATGGCAAAAATGACGAGCATGTTCTGTTAACAGGCAGCAGACAACATTACATAGCACTCTTGCAACGATGATTTAGGCATTAAGATGAGCTCAAATGAACGTGATGCAATGGAATGAAATGAAGTACTCATTGAGACGAACAATTTGACATATTACACGCAGGAAACAGAGAAGTATGCAGCAAGTTATGATGCGATGAACATGGCATGATAATGTCAAAATCTCAGGGACAAACGAAAAACGAGGTCAACCTTCGGGATTTCAGATCTGGATACGGGGTGGCACGGGAACCGAGGATCGCCGGGGAGGTCGCTGGAGTTGGTGGGGAAGGTGGCCGGAGAGGCGGAGGAGGCCGGGAGGAGAGGCCGGGCGGCGTGGCCGGAGGTCGGGCGCGGCGC
>NC_041391.1:271655143-271664541 GCF_002162155.2 Triticum dicoccoides
GCGGCGCCCGGCCGGAGGAAGCGAACGGCGGCGAGGGCGCGCGGGTCCGGATGAGCGGCGGCGGGCGGCGGCGCGGGCCCCGCGGGCCGGATCTGGGCCGCGCAGGCCCTGGCGGCGGAGTAGGGAGAGAAGGGCCGGCGGCGCGACGTGGCAGCGCGTGAGAGGCTGGGGCGAGGGCGCGGGCGACGTGTCGACCCGGGATTGGTTCGGGCGACGTGGAGGCTGGACATGTCCGGCGCGGATGAACATGTCCGGCGGCGCGAGGAGGAAGATGACTAGGGTTCATCCGCGAAATTTCGGCGGGAGGGGCTAATTTATAGGTAGAGGGAGCTAGGAGAGTCCAAATGGGGTGCAGTTTTCGCCCACACGATCGTGATCGAACGACCGAGAGCATGGAGGGGAGTTACCCGGTTAACCGTTGGAGTACCAAACGACCTCCAAATGGCACGAAACTTGACATGCGGTCTACCGGTGGTGTACCAAGGCCGCTTGGCAGACCTCAGGCCATTCCGAGAAAGTTTAACACCCGCACACGAAAAGAGACAAAAGGGGGCGTAGGGGAACATAGGGGTGCCGGATTGCAAAACGGACAACGGGGAAAATGCTCAAATGCATGAGACGAACACGTATGCCAATGCGATGCACATGATGACATGATATGAAATGCAACACGCAAGCAATTACATGGCAACAACGGTGAATAACTGGCAGACACCTGGCGTATCGAATCCGGGACGTTACATCTTTGGACTCACTCATTTTGAAAAGGTTTGAGACATGCGAACCATGTCTATTGGTGTATACGCATGAAGAAACTCCATGCAGATGGATTGTTTGGACTCACTTGATTTTGAATCACTTGAGATATGCAAATCATACCACATGGGCAAGATGACTGAAAGGCCTCGTTTTCAGTAAGATGGAACAAGATAGCAACTTGTTGGAAGTAACACATTTTGATGTGTGCAGTACAATGAGTGATGAGGCATGAAGTGAATATCATTATGTTCTTACTTCACAGATGATTTGAGTAGATGTTGTATATTTACTTTATGAAACACAAGTCTGAATTATTGAAAGGTTCAAGTAATCTCAGAGTGAAGTTTTTAGATCTTCGTGACAAGAGGATAAAATGTCTGTGATATGAACATAGAGATGGATATCTGAGTTGCGAGTTTGGTACACAATTGAGACATTGTGGAAATTGTTTCACAACTAACACCGCCTGGAACACCATAGAGTGATGGTGTGTCCGAACATCATAGATGCACCCTATTGGATATGGGGCATACCATGTTGTCTCTTATCGAATTACCACTATCGTTCATGGGTTAGGCATTAGAGACAACCACATTCACTATAATAGGGCGCCACATAGTTCCGTTGAGACGACACCGTTTGAACTATGGTTTGGAGAAACCTAAGTTGTCGTTTCTTAAAAGTTTGGGGCTGCGACTCTTATGTGAAAAAGTTTCAGGTTGATAAGCTCGAACCCAAAGAGGATAAAATGCATCTTCATAGGACACCCAAAACAGTTGGGTATACCTCCTATTTCAGATCCGGAAGCAAAAGGATTGTTTCTATAAACGAGTCCTTTCTCGAGGAAAAGTTTCTCTCGAAAGAATTGAGTGGGAGGATGGTGGAGACTTGATGAGGTTGTTGAACCGTCACTTCAACCAGTGTGTAGCAGGGCACGGAAAGTTATTCCTGTGGCACCTACACCAATTGAAGTGGAAGTTGATGATAGTGATCATGAAACTTCGGATCAAGTCACTACCAAACCTCGTAGGACGACAAGGACAGGTACTGCTTCAGAGTGTTATGGTAATCCTGTCTTGGAGGTCATGTTGCTCGACAACAATGAACCTACGAGCTATGGAGAAGCTATGGTGGGACCGGATTCCGACAAATGGCTCGAAGCCATAAAATCCGAGAGAGGATCCATGTATGAAAACAAAGTGTAGACTTTGGAAGAACTACTTGATGGTCGTAAGGCTGTTGAGTACAGATGGATTTTAAAAGAAAGACACACAATGATGGTAAGTATTACCATTAAGAAAGCTTGACTTGTCGTTAAGATGTTTTCCGACAAGTTCAAGGAGTTGACTACGATGAGACTTTCTCACTCATAGTGATGCTAAGAGTATGTTGGAATTATATTAGCAATTACTTCATGATTTATGAAATCTTGCAGATAGGATGTCAAAAACATTGTTTCCTCGATGATATTCTTGAGGAAAGGTTGTATGTGATACAACGAGAAGGTTTTGTCAATCCTGAAAGATGCTAACAAGTGTGCAAAGCTCCAGCAATCCTTCTAAGGACTGGAGTAAGCATCTCGGAGTTGGAATATGCGCTTTGATGAGATGATCAAAGAATTTTGGGTCACAAAGTTTATGAGAAACTTGTATTTCCAAAGAAGTGAGTGGGAGCACTATAGAATTTTTGATGAGTATATGTTGTTGACATATTGTTAATCGGAAATGATGTAGAATTTCTGCAAAGCATATAGGGTTATTTGAAAAGTGTTTTTCAATGGAAGGCCTATATTAAGCTACTTGAACATTGAGCATCAAGATCTATAAGGATAGATCAAAAATGCTTAATAGTACTTTCAAATGAGCACATACCTTGACATGATCTTGAAGGTGTTCAAGATGGATCAGTCAAAGAAGGCATTCTTGCCTGAGTTGTAAGATATGAAGGTAAGACTTAAAGCTTGACCATGGTAGAAGAGAGAGAAAGGACGAAGGTCGTCCCCTATGCTTCAGACATAGGCTCTATAGTATGTTATGCTATGTACCGCACCGGAAGTGTGCCTTGCCATGAGTCAGTCAAGGGGTACAAGAATGATCCAGGAACGGATCATTGGACAGCGGTCAAAATTATCCTTAGAGGAATAAGGAAATGTTTCTCGATTATGGAGGTGATAAAGAGTTCGGCGTAAAGGGTTACGTCGATGCAAGCTTTAACAACTATCCGAATGACTCTGAGTAGCAAACCGGATACGTATAGTGGAGCAACCATTTGGAATAGCTCCAAGTGGAGCGTGGAAGCAGCACTTATAATATGACCTAGAGATTTGTGATGTACTTACGGATCTGAATGTTGCAGACCCATTGACTAAAACCTCTCTCACAAGCAAAACATGATCAAACCCCAGAACTCATTGAGTCTTAATCACATGATGATGTGAACTAGTTTGGTGACACTAGTAAACTCTTTGGATGTTGGTCACATGGTGATGTGACCTGTGAGTGTTAATCACATGGCGATGTGAACTAGATTATTGACTCTAGTGCAAGTGGGAGACTGTTGGAAATATGCCCTAGAGGAAATAATAAATTAGTTATTATTATATTTCCTTGTTCATGGTAATCGTTTATTATCCATGCTATAATTGTATTGATAGGAAACTCAGATACATGTGTGGATACATATACAACACCATGTCCCTAGTAAGCCTCTAGATGACTAGCTCGTTGATCAATAGATGGTTACGGTTTCCTGACGATGGACATTGGATGTCATTGATAACGGGATCACATCATTAGGAGAATGATGTGATGGACAAGACCCAATCATAAGCCTAGCAGAAAGATCGTGTAGTTCGTATGCTAAAGCTTTTCTAATGTCAAGTATCATTTACTTAGACCATGAGATTGTGCAACTCCCAGATACCGTAGGAATGATTTGGGTGTACCAAACATCACAATGTAACTGGGTGGCTATAAAGGTGCACTACGGGTATCTTTCAAAGTGTCTGATGGGTTGGCACGAATCGAGACTGGGATTTGTCACTCTGTGTAACGGAGAGGTATCTCTGGGCCCACTCGGTAGGACATCATCATAATGTGCACAATGTGACCAAGGGGTTGATCACGGGATGATGTGTTACAGAATGGGTAAAGAGACTTGCCGGTAACGAGATTGAACAAGGTATCAGGATACCGACGATCGAATCTTGGGCAAGTACAATACCGCTAGACAAAGGGAATTGTATACGGGATTGATTGAGTCCTTGACATCGTGGTTCATCCGATGAGATCATCGTGGAACATGTGGGAGCCAACATGGGTATCCAGATCCCGCTGTTGGTTATTGACCGGAGAATGTCTCGGTCATGTCTGCATGGTTCCCGAATCCGTAGGGTCTACACAATTAAGGTTCGATGATGCTAGGGTTATAAAGGAAGTTTGTATGTGGTTACCGAATGTTGTTCGGAGTCCCGGATGAGATCCCGAACGTCACAAGGAGTTCTGGAATGGTCCAGAGCTAAAGATTTATATATGGGAAGTCCTGTTTTGGTCACCGAAAAAGTTTCGGGTTTTATCGGTAACGTACCGGGACCAGCGGGAGGGTCCCCGGGGTCCACCAAGTGGGGCCACCATCCCCGGAGGGCTGCATGGGCCAAGTGTGGGAGGGGACCAGCCCCAGGTGAGCTGGTGCGCCCCCCCCCAAGGGCCCAAGGCGCCTAGGGTTTGGGGAAGGGGGCGCACCCACCTAACTTGTGGGGCAAGTTTCCCCTCTTCCCCCCTTGGCCGCACCCTAGATGGGTTGTGGGATGCCGCCACCCCTAGGGAGGGAACCCTCGAGGGGCACAGCCCCCTCCCTCTCCCCTTTATATACTTGAGGACTTTGGGGCTGCCGGCATAAGAGTTTTCACCTTTCCAGGTGCAGCCCTACCTCTCTCCCTCCTCCTCGCCCGCGGTGCTTGGCGAAGCCCTGCAGGATTGCCACGCTCCTCCATCACCACCACGCCGTTGTGCTGCTGCTGGATGGAGTCTTCCCCAACCTCTCCCTCTCTCCTTGCTGGATCAAGGCATGGGAGACGTCACCGGGCTGAACGTGTGTTGAACGCGGAGGTGCCGTCCGTTCGGCACTAGGATCTCCGGTGATTTGGATCACGACGAGTACGACTCCTTCAACCCCGTTCTCTTGAACGCTTCCGCTTAGCGATCTACAAGGGTATGTAGATGCACTCTCCTTCGCCTCGTTCCTGGTTTCTTCATAGATAGATCTTGGTGACACGTAGGAAAATTTTGAATTTTTGCTACGTTCCCCAACAGCTTTTGTAATTCATTTATAAACATTAATTAGCTTTTGCAATTCATTTATACATTTGTCACTTGCATGGACACATTCCAAATTGCTAGCTACGAAATAAAATACATGTCGAATTCAACATAAAGGGGGTTTCAAAGATTCGAATTCATAGGAAGCGCATTCATCAATTTGAACCCGAGATAATGACATTTGTAAATCAGATGTAAAAGGGGGCATCAATCTTTGTTGTGAGTTTGAACATGCTATATATATTCATACGCATATCTAACTTTTTTTTTGCAACCAACAAGATTATACCTGGAACCATGCATGAACTGAGGTAAGTTGCATATTTTTTAATATATACTCGTGTACAATGTATATTAAAATGTACCCCCTCCATTCTAAAATAATCGTAGCTTTAGGATTTTCAAGAGTAAAAATTTGTGAAGTTTGACAAATCCTGAAAATTCAATTCAAGAGAACCGAAAACGTTAATGCTTCTGCTCCCAAATATTGAACGAAGCGCCAAATAGGCCTCTGGTCACCCGAAACCGCGCGAGACTAATGTTTTTGTGGTAGGAAATTACTGTCCTGACTCTGGCCCGTGTAGCCTATTGGCCCGATGTCCAAAGGTCTAAACCGGGGTAGGTTTGTAACTTCACCAAGACGCCAGTCTCAACTGCCTCCGAGAAGCATTCATACGCCATGGGCACCTAAACACCCATGCGCTCGGCGGAAATCTATCCCGCCCACATTTGGGACACCTGACATGACTGTCCTACCCCCAACCCGCAATATGTCCGAAATTTTAGATGGGGGCAAAGTTTGTAACTTTCCCCAAATTTCAAACAAGCGCGTCTCAAACCGAAACTTTGTTCCCCCTTAGTTCCCTGCCTCCCTCCATTTCCCCATTCATACTCCGTGGGCGCGAAAACGCCCTCTCCACCAGCCGCGAAACCCCAGCCTCCTCCATCCTCCACCCCATAGCGGCCAATCCACCGCCGCCCTCCTCCATCACGCCGGAGTCGGTACCCCGACGTCGTCTTCCAACGCAACCGCAACCACAATGCCCTCAAAGACTTAGCAGCTGAAGACGAGGCAGAGCTGCCTCCACGACACCGACACCGACGTGCGCCGTACCAGAACCACGCCGTCCTGCGCCTCACTGCTGCGGCTCCACTATCGCAATCTTCCACCGCACCGGAGTTGTTCCCGCTACGCCGTCGTTCGCCGCCTCGGATCTACTTCCCCACCGCCGACAGACGGCCACCGCACCACACTCAACAACTTGGCCATGGGTTCGTCCAAGGCTGCACCATCCTCCACAACTTCTGGTTTCCGGCGAACAACAAGATCATCGAAAAAACAGAAGGAGGACACAGCACTACCAGCAGAAAGAGGTACTCATCTTCCTTATTCGTGCAAATCTTATGTCTCTGCTCACACCGTATTCATCCCACGAAAGAAACTAGTTTAGCGCGTCTTACTACATCTTCTTCGTGATACTAAATGCATAAGGTTTCCTCCCTTTTTACTATTTCACCTTTGCTAGAGGTCAGTAGCCTGCCTGGATTTCAATTCAGGGCCAGTCAAACCGCAATTAAAAGAAGCAGCACACGCTTAGGCGCGCGAAGCACTCCGCCTGTTCGCCGGGGATGCGGCGCATCGGTGTCTATCATAGGGGTGTGGGGCGCAGGAGCTGCTTGCGCCCGATCTGGAGGTCGGCGGGGCTTGAATGGATGGCCGAGGGGGCGGTGCCAAGAACGGCGGTGAAGTGAGGTCAAGGGGAGGGCGCAGGCAGGGGAGGAATACTGGTCTGGTGGTCTCTGGTGTTTCGAGGAAGATCGTCAACACTGACTGGCTGGAGGTATATGAAGGCGATCTACCCGTTCTTTGTACATCGGATGGTGCGGAAACAATGGACTGACCTATTTGCTTCCAGTCGAGTGTTATTTTCATAGAATCTTGTAGTAATTGACTGTGCCATGCATGTTCTAGAGCTATCATATGTCTCCCGTCATTTATTTCTCACCGACCTGCTATCTGCTACCTTTACACTGTACTAATTGTGCACACACTTCACCCATACTCACACTATTGTTTTTTTTATGCATGGGTATTTCAGACTCTGACGCAGTGTTGATGAATGCAGAAAAGAAAAGACAGAAGTTGCTCCAGTGTAATTCGAAGATAAGTACTAAGCGTTTCAGCGCTCTAATGGGTGTAGTGTCAGCAGTTGGAGACAGTAAACGTAGCTCTGCAGTTGATGATCTCAATTGCCACACACAACCATCCCAGGTGCTTTCTTTAACTTTGCGCTGTCAAATGTGGTTGCATGTTGCATATGGTGTCTAGCTTGTATTTCTTCCAATTTGGTTAAATTGCATCTCCTTACTTTACACATTATACCTTTGATAATGACATGCCTTCTTGTTTTTGATACATACTACATATGTCTATTAACCATGTTCGTACATCAAACTAATGCTCTTTTGTATCCCTCGTCAATCACTTATGATGAGACAGTCACCCGGGTGGGTTACTGTGAGACGCCCTACTCATTTAAAGAGTGTAGTGTCATCCTCCCCACATGATTCTCAAGAAGCAGCAAGGCTAAATGAAGATAGTCAACGTAGCTCTCTAGTTGATCACCGCAATTCCCCCACACCACCAGCGTAGGTGCTTGCTCTTACTTGGCAGTGTGATATGTGGTTGCATGTTGCATATGGTGTCTACCTTGTAATGCTTCTAATTAGGGTAAATTGCATCTGCTTAGTTAACACATTATACCTGTGAATATGACATGCCTTCCTATTTTTGGTACATACTACGTCTTTCTATTAACCATGCTCTTACATCAAACTACTTCTCTTGTGTATCCCTCATCAATGCTCCTAATTTGTTAAATTGCATCTCCTTAGCTTACACATTATACATGTGAATATGACACGCCTTCCTGTTTTTGGTACATATTACATCTGCCTATCACACCATGTTCTTACATCAAACTACTATTCTTGTGTATCCTGCGTCTATCGCTTATGATGAGACAGTCACGCGCGTGGGTTAATATGAGACACAATACTCTTATAAAGAATGCAATTTCATCCTCCCCACATGATTCTCAAGAAACAGCAAGCCTAAATGAAGATATTGAACGTTGCTCTGTACCTTAAGACAGCACTTCCCCTACACCACCATCACAGGTGGTTGCTCCAACTTCGCAGTGTGATATGTGGTTGCATGTTGCATACGGTGTCTAGCTTGTAATGCTTCTATTTAGGGTAAATTGCATCTGCTTAGTTTATACACTATACCTGTGAATATGACATGCCTTCTATTTTTGGTACACACTACATCTATGTGTTAACCTTGTTCTTACATGAAACTACCTCTCTTCTGTATCCTGCATCAATCACTTACGATGAGTCGCCTTTATTCGTTGCATATTGCATATTATTTCTAGCATGTTGCCATGTATTGCTTCTAATTTGGTCAAATACATTTGTTAGGGCACCCTTTTAATTTGGCAGAGTGATATTGGTTTCATCTTTCATATGGTTTCTAGCTTGCATCGATTCTAACAAGTTCAAGCACCTTGTGCTTAGTTTACACTTTATACATCATACATGTCAATATGTCACGCCATCCTGTTTTTCATACATACTAGTTGAATACCCGTGCGTTGCCACGGGATAACATGTAAATTTTATGACAATAACTTATTGATTGAATGTGTTTTATTTAGACGGAGAGGTTAGTAACTATGAAAAAAAAATATAACCATCTATATTCGTGCTTCCTCGCCCACCCCAGCCCCCCTCTCATTAAATGTCTTCCCACTACATGTGTGATGTTTCATCATCATCCATAAGCTTGTTCTAGTTGACGATTACCTAACGGAATTCATGTTGCCTCGTCTTCCATATTATCGCATCTAATGTCCATCACTTAGATGGATAATAACAACAAATGTACGGCTGGCCTCAACTTCACCTCAAACTACACATGACACATGCTCCCTCTTACCCCCCCCCCCCCGGGTGTTTTCACATGAAAGGTAAGAGTATATAATAGATTTGGGTCGTTGATCTTATTAATTAGTGGTCTAATTAACTCTTACCTTCTTATCTCATATGTAAAAAGAGGGCATAAGAGGGAGCATGTTAAAATTTGCCATCACTGTATGTGTGAAACAACAATGGTAACCGAGAACTTTTGTGAGAAATTCCTTCAGACACAATATAGTAGGCCATGGTGAACTTGTGTGATTAAGTTCCTTGAGAACACAATATAGTTTGCAAATCCTTTAAGGAATCATAATTGGTGCTTAGTTTATCATTCTAATT
>NC_041391.1:271664551-271722258 GCF_002162155.2 Triticum dicoccoides
AATGTCCATCACTTAGATGGATAATAACAACAAATGTACGGCTGGCCTCAACTTCACCTCAAACTACACATGACACATGCTCCCTCTTACCCCCCCCCCCCGGGTGTTTTCACATGAAAGGTAAGAGTATATAATAGATTTGGATCGTTGATCTTATTAATTAGTGGTCTAATTAACTCTTACCTTCTTATCTCATATGTAAAAAGAGGGCATAAGAGGGAGCATGTTAAAATTTGCCATCACTGTATGTGTGAAACAACAATGGTAACCGAGAACTTTTGTGAGAAATTCCTTCAGACACAATATAGTAGGCCATGGTGAACTTGTGTGATTAAGTTCCTTGAGAACACAATATAGTTTGCAAATCCTTTAAGGAATCATAATTGGTGCTTAGTTTATCATTCTAATTAACTGTTGGATTTCAATATGATTCAACAGAAGCTAAGTAAAAGTAAGTAGTATTGCCATATTAGTGGTATGCTTATTTCAAGATTTGAAAAGATCCATTGCCCGAAAACCCTGTAAGCGCCCCTACTAAATAAATGTGAATGGAAGAGAAAGTGTTTCAAAGTTTCTTACCAGCGTTAAGTCACTGCAAATTGTGTGTGCTCATGTACATAGCCGACAAGTCGATAATAAAATCAGATCTACATTTCTAACAAATAAAATAGTTCTCTAATGACATAAGTATCACTCAACCTGTAGGGATAATCTGATATTGAACCAATTATATATATGTAAAAATATGTGATTCAATTTGGGTGTACATGAGCATGAATAATTGGGTAGGCATAAAAAGCTAGGAGCAAAAACTGAAAACACAAAGGTACTCGTCAGCAACAAAACAACTCACTTCTATGACACATCGACAATAAAAAACCAACACCATATTTTTGGTCAGGTGGTTCATTGTGGTGATGGACCAAAGGTCTCATAGAACTATGCTCTAACTACTACTATGCTACTTTGTACGGTCTAGAACATGTATATGTACTGATTGTGAAGCTGCAAAAAAGGAGTATAATGGGTCCTTGTACGTCTAATTAAATTCATATATCCAGTGAAGTGTGTAAGGTTGAACCAAACTGCAGGCCATCAGTACATTACTCTAAGAGGTGGCTTATTACTAAATTAAAGATGCTGGCATTTAGTGCATAAGTAAATACAGAAAGCACAATGATAAAGCTGCAGAGCCACATCATAAAAGAGTAGTAGTATTACCACTTAGGCATATTTATTGACAGTTAAGAGGGAGAATGATAGATCCATCATCAGCCGCAGAAAAAATAGAAAGGAAGTAACACTAATTCTCATATCTTGAACCAGTGTGCTGCCGTGACCCGTCACTAAGGTCAAACGTTATTGCCCATCGCATCGCCACACTGCTGTTCTGTGTTTTCAATTTCGGCTGAGAAAACCAGATTTTGGCCATCTTGGCCTGGGGCGAAAAATAGCTTCCGGTGAAAAAAATGGATTTTGGTCAAATTTAAGTCAATTTTTGGTCAAAAGTTGATGAAATTTTGACCAAATGTTTTGAAAATGTCCGAAATTCGGCCATCTCGGCCTGGGGCGAAAACTTCCACAAACCGAAAATCAAAACCTTGCTGCTGTTCTGCCCCCGCTACTGAATCGAGGTCGAGCGACATGCACACAGTGGCGCGCTGTGGTCATGAGGCAAGGCAACCCAAATTTTCTCTTAATTTGCTCTATCTCATAATCCCTCGTCTTTAGTAGGTTGTATAGCTTCCTGTACTCTACAATATGATAGCACATAGTGACAAGAGAATTAGTGGTACTGCATGTCTCCTTCAGGAAGCTTGTTTTCTAGCATGCCATCAAAACACCTGATTATCATTAATAATTGTTATTTTCTTGTAATCAAACAACAAAGGAGCTGCTCGATCAAGTATTTTCCAAGCCCAATTCAACCAACAATGTTGAATGGTTTTGCACTACTGAAATTGGTCACGACCATCTTCAATCAGAAGGAACACGTCTCAACATTAATTAAAGCAAGCTTGCACAAGTATTAGTTGTTTAGTAATATGATTTAGGGGCTATTGATCTTAAAAACTAAGTGTAACCAAATTCAAGGCATAACAAGCTGAACCAAACATCTCCACTCCATTGCCAAGTACAAACAGACTGTCGTATGTACGAATCTCATCTCTCCCTCCTAAAAAAATGTGGAAATCGTGGTACTGGTAGCACAAAAAATGCATGTTTGATCGCACTAAGCCTATGAGTGACTCTAGTGATTTCTAGCAACCACTGATATTACCCTAAAAAATCTCTTCCAAGCAATCTGTTAAACTTGCATAGAGAAGAACTGTCTTTTCAATGACGTGCTCAAACTAATACATAATTCAGTTTGCATGCATTCATTAAAATTGAATTGTCTAACGCATGCACATTCTCACTGGTGCCGCTTATAGAGAAGCTAAATACATAATTTATTATCCAGACTAATTTGTTGCGATCAATATTTTGGTTAATAGTCCCCAAATCTGGCTGGAGCCATCATCATAGACATGTCTAGATTGTGTAAACACTCACTGCCAGGAAAAAAATGTAAACACCTCTCATCTGCCTTGACATCTGTTGTGGTCTCCACCACCATGGCATTGGGTCGTCGTTAGTGTGGCGAAGGATGAACTCCAAGCCATTAAAAACATATGATGCAAAAGCAAAGTACTCCATCCATTTGCCTAAACCGGAGCTGTATGAAAAATTCTTGTAGTTCTTAAGTATTTCACAAATCTCGGCAGGAAGTAACCATCAATGTTGAGACTCCTTCAATATCTGCACCATCTCAGCTCATAAGTAATTGAAATATAAAATTAAATTCAATATAATAAAAACTGAGTGACCTAAAAGTGGATTTTGAAACATTTGAATGGAAATGTCATGAGGATTGCTTTCCCAATCTTCAGAAACTGAAACATGCATCATCATCAAAATTCAGTTACAGAGTTCAGTTTCATATTTCAGGTTCTCCCAGAAAACATGATAAGGCAGAGGCTTCAATCTAAATTCCTGAGTGACTAATTTGAAGTGTGGGGTACTAAGCATTCCAACTGTGTGAAACTAAATTCAATCCAAACCGAAATACAGAAGAACTACATAAGGTTCATCTTGGCATAGATAAACCACAACTTTTAGAAGTGCAAGGCATTGGTAATTCATCTCCAGACCATCGAAAACCCAAAGTAAGTTGTGAAATATTTCCAAACATCTAGAGCAAAATTGTCTAAGTTTCTGGTGCATTATCCACTGAATTACCTGACAATTCCAACAATTGCATCCAGTAGTAGCAGCCACTCAAAATCTCTCCCAAATACATCCTCGTGCAGAAATAATCCCTAGTGCATAGCTCAAATCAGCATGAAACTACATGAGGATCCAATTCCAACCAAAGCAATATAATCAAGGGTAGCAAACTAATGGGGAAGGGAGACCGTGGAGATGCAGAGAGCCCAAGGCACGATGCGCACCTTGGCCTTCCAATATAATCAATACTCCCCGCCGCCTCCGCTCCATGGCTCGGCCACTCATCACAAGTGGTGGAGGAAGATGCCCTCGGTGGTCGGCCCGTCCTGGCTGTGCAGGCGGCGACGGATCCGGGAGTGGTCCAACCTGTGAGGGCGCCGCTACTCCTTTCCGGTGGGTTGTGGATCCCAGCGGCATCAAGGTAGGAGGAGAGCTGTGCACAACAACGTCACCCGTGATGATACAGGAATGGCGGACCAGGTTGAGGCCCTCATCAAACTCGTGATCTGAGTCAGAGTACAAGCCCATTGAAGCAGCGCCGATGGCGTTGGCAGAGTGCTTTGTCCGCGGCCATGGGGCAGATGGGCGGCGACGATTTTTCTCGGGAGACCCAGAGGGAGACGGCGAATACTGGATTGGGGCGAGGGGCTTGGGAGGATGGAGACGTGCGACGTGTGGTCGTGAACCTCGTGGGTAGCGGTTGTTTTTTTTACAGGGCATCAAGGCGGGGAAGGACCACGTGCGATCGGGGGGATCGAACGAGGTCGAACCATCACGACGTTTGATCCCCCTTTAATAATAGAGATTCCATCCTCCTATCATGCGACTGCCTTACATGAAAGCAGTGTTCGTCAGTATCATGCATCATAAGTTCTGAAGAGCAAATTTTATTCCTTTTTCTTGTGGGTTTGACTTGACAAGGCAAAATCAAGAAAGAGGAAGGAAAAGAGTAAGGAAGGCGATGATGGTGGTCCTCTGCAGCAACGTAAACGGAGCATCTGTACCCTACATGTACTGATAGTGCATTACATGGTCCAAGTCTTCGCTCCCCTACTCCACCATCCAAGGTGCTTGCTCTAACTTGGCAGTGTGATATCTGGTTGCATGTTTCATATGGTGTCTAGCTCGTATTGCTCCTAATTAGTGTAAACTGCATCTGCTTAGCTTACACATGATACATGTGAATATGACACACTTTCTTGTTTTTGGTACATACTATATCTGTCTATCACACCATGTTCTTACATGAAACTACTCTTCTTGTGTATCATGCATCAGTCACTTATGATGGGATACCTTTAAGTTGGCAGTGTGATATTGGTTTGCGTCTTGAATATGATTTGTAGCATGTATTAATTCTAGTTTGATGAATGCCACCTATGACGAGACAATTTTAACTTGGCAGAGTGATATTGATTGCACCTTCCATATGGTGTCTTGCAGTGTTTCTAATTTGCTGAAGTGTCTTCTGCTTAGTTACCACATCATAGGTGTGAATATGTCAAGCCGTCCATTTTTTCGTACATATTCCATCCTCGTATCATGACTTAGCCTTTCATAAAAGTAGTGTTCATCAGTATCATGCATGAATGAGTTCTGAAGAGTGAATGATATTCCTTTTTCTTGTCGGTATGACCTCACAATGCAAAATCAATAAAGCTGAAGGAAATTGGCAAGGCATTGGATGATGGTGGTTCTTCCGAGCAACTGAAACGGAGGTTCTCTACAGATTCTACTCCGCCATCCTCCCAACAAGATTCACAAGACAACGCAAGGCTAGACAGTCAACGTAGTTGTGTAGATGATGAGCACATCTCCCCTACTCCACCATCACAGGTGCTTGCTCTAACTTGGACTATTATATGTGGTTGCATGTTGCGTATGATGTCTAGCTTGTATTGCTTCTAACTTTGTAGAATTGCATCTGCTTACTTTACACATAATGCCTGTGAATATGACATGTGTTCCTTTTTCTACATCACACTACTATTCTTGCATATCCCGCATCAGTCACTTATGATAAGGCACCTTTAAGTCGCCACTGTGATATTGGTTGTGTCTTGCATATGATTTCTAGCATATACTGCTTCTAATTTGTTGAAACGCCATACAGTTTGAACTTGGCAGAGTGATATTGGTTGCATCTTTCATATGTTGTCTAGCTTGCAGTGCTTCTAATTTGTTGAAATGCCTTCTGCTTAGTTACCACATCATAGGTGTGAATATGTCACACCATCCTGTTTTTCATACATATTCCATCCTCACATCATGTGTTTGCCTTTCATCCGAGTAGTGTTCGTCAGTATCATGCATGAATGAGTTCTGAAGAGCGAATTTTATTCCTTTTTCTTATCGGTTTGACTTCACAATGCAAAATCATTACAGCTGAAGGAAATTAGTCCGGTAGTTGATGATGGAGGTTCTTCGGAGCAACTCAAACAGGGGGTCTCTACAGATTCTACTCCTCCATCCTCCCGACAAGATTCGCAAGACAACACAAGGCTGGACAGTCAATGTAGCTGTGTAGATGATGAGCACATCTCCCCTACTCCACCATCACAGGTGCTTGCTCTAACTTGACACTATTATATGTGGTTGCATGTTGCGTATGATGTCTAGCTTGTATTGCTTCTAACTTGAATTGCATCTGCTTACTTTACACATAATGCCAGTGAATATAACATGTTTTCCTGTTTCTAGAACATACGTGTACATGATGAGCACATCTCCGCTACTCCACCATCACAGGTGCTTGCTCTTACTTGGAACTGTTATACGTGGTTGCATTTTCCGTATGATGTCTAGTTTGTATTGCTTCTGATTATGTAGAATTGCATCTGCGTAGCTTATGACCTATACCTGCAACGATCACTTACCCATAAGACAGATTTAACTTGGGACTATGATGTAGGTTGCATCTTGCATTGTCTTCTAGCTTGTACTGCTTCTAATTTCTTGGAATGGCACTAACGACGAGACACTTTTTACCTGATAGAGTGATATTGGTTGCATGTTCATATGGTGCCTAGCTTTCATTTCTTCTAATTTTGTTGAAATGCCTTCCTCTTATTGTTTTTTCATACATATTCCATCCTCCTATCGTATGTGTGAATATGAAACGTTGTCTTTTTTTGTATATATTCCATCCTCCTATCCTGCGCTTGCCTTACATCAAAGTAGTGTTCATTTGTATCATGCATCAGCCAGTTATGCAGAGCTAATTTTATTCATCTTCTTGTGGTTTTGACTTCATAAGGCAATATCAGAAAATAGGAAGGAAAAGAGTAAGTTAGGGTATGTTGGTGGTACTCCACACCAACGCAAACAGAGACTCTCTAGATTTGCCACTGCTACTGCTAATGAAGTTGAAGTCCCAACTCTACATGATGAGTTCATCTCCCGCACTCCACCATCGCATGTGCTTGCTCTAAGTTGACAGTGTGATAATTGGTTTCATATTGCATATGTTGTCTAGCCTGTATTAATTCTATTTTGATTAAATTGCACCTGCTGAGTTTATACGTTATACATGTGCATATGACATGGCCTTCTGTGTCTAGAATACACTGCATCTATCTATCATACAATGTTGTTACATCAAAGTACTGTTGTTGTGTATCCCGCATCAGTAACTCATGATTGGACGCTTTTAACATGGCAGTTTGATAGTGGTTGCATCTTGCATTGATTTCTACGTTGTAGTGCTTCTAATTTTTCGAATTGCCACTTATGACAAGACACTTTTAACTTGGCAGAGTAATATTGGATGCATCTTTCATATGGTGTCTAGCTTGCATTACTTCTATTTTCTTGAAAATCCTTCTGCTTAGTTTGCACATCGTAGCTGTGAATATGTCATGCCGTCCTGTTTTTCTTACATATTCCTTCCTCATACGATTGTCTTACATCAAAGTATTGCTTGTTTGTATCATGCATGAATGAGTTCTGAAGAGTGATTTTATTCTTTTGTGTTGTGGGTACAGCTTGACATGGCAAAGTCAAAAAAGAGCAAGGAAAATAATATAGTAGGGAGTGTTGTTACTCGTCGGGTGAAACGGAAAAGGTTCTGCTGGTACTTATAGTGCAGTAGAAGGTCCAAGTCCACATGCTAAATCTACAAACACAGTATCACCTGCTCCACCAGCTGCAACATCCGCTTCAACTGTACCAGCATCTCAACCAATTACTCGTTCGTTTGCTCCGGAACTGGCCAGTTCCCAAGCTGCCTTCACACCTAACACTACTTCCGAAGCACTGCTAACACAACAGGACTTGGCAAGATCAGATGAACCTCACTAGCATCAACACCAAGACGGTACCTGACCGAGTCAAGTTGAAGTTGCATGCTCCTTTATATGTACTCTCACAGTTTGATGTACACTAACACTTTCCATATTCGTTGTTGAACTCACCACGGCGCAAGCGGAAACAGACATCAGGGATAATGCTTGACAGATTAACAAAATCTAAAGGGGGAAGAATGGAGATCCATTTTGAGGCAGGTTTAAAAAGGCCACGTGATGCTACAGAGTCAGCCAAGTTAGTATCAGAGGCAGCCGTTGCCGTTAGGTGTCATGCGCGTATCCTCCCAACGTGGATCTAGTACAGGAATGAGAAAGACAATACCCAGTTTAACACCTTCCTTGACCATTTATCTGTAAGTAATGTTATTCATTGCAATTAATAATATTGTCTTGCTCTGTCCCATACTTTCTAGCTTCCTCCTAATAAGACTCACATTCTTTTTTAAATAGATGAGGTTCAAGTTGGATCCGAAAGATGATGCAACTAAACAAGCATGCACTCATGTTTTCAGTCTGCTCTGCAATAGTATCGGTACCACCTTAGAAAATCTCACTTTGAAGGCAAGGCTAACAATGAAATCGCCCAAACATCTCCAGTGGAATATATTACAGATGAAGACTATACAGCACTCGTTAAACACTGGTCTGATCCAAAGTATCAGGTAGGCTATATGTATTTGATCAGACCACATATTGAACTTGTATTTATGTATGTGCCTTACAAGTGTATCTTCTTCTAGGCTAACTGTTTGAAGAACAAAACCAATGTTCTAAAGTGAAATTCGAACAGACAATGGGATCTCGTAGCTATACTGCACACTGCGAGGCTCTTGTAAATAGCTGCTACTTACTTCTTTTTTGTGCCATATTATCGTATATATATTGACTTGTTCCAAATACAGAGGAAAGCCTGTGCAGACCAAAAAGAACCTGAACCGAATGCAGTGCAAATCTTCAAGGATTGCCACACCAGCAAGATGAAGGGCATGAGCACACTAGTTCAAGCCGCTGTTGTAAGTCCTTACTCCTCCTGCCTTGAACTGATTGGTACTGTGATGTGTTCATTTAACTACTTGGTTTGCAGTCAATGTCAGTTACTCTGTTCACTTTTATACACAGTTGTCTTAACGTATCATTTCACCTTACATGGTTTAAAAGAGATGAAGGATATTCTTTTGGTCTTGATCTGTAATCTAGTTGTTATGTTCACGTGCGCACACAATGATAAAATAGCATGTTTGTTTTATATCTGTTTGCCCATGATACGAATGATGTCATACTATGTTTGTCCTACTTTACACCATGTCTCTTTATCCTTAGATGTCAACGAATGTTAGGAAATAGACAATTCAGTAGGCATGCTACATGGACATATGTTCTGAAAGTGATTTTATTATGTAGTTGGCACTACAATACATGCTAATGTATTACAGTAGTTCACCAAAATAAGTTATGTATAAACATTTAACCTACTTTTTTTGTTTTTGTCTCATTAGTAACTCACTGGTACACTAATCTACAAGTTCAAACTTTCAGGAAGCTATGGAACAAATGATTGAACAGCCACAACCACGTGAAGGTAACGAGGCTACTACAGGCACAATGTCACCTCTTGCTGCAGTGCGTCAGTATCTCTCCACTAACAGTGCAAAAAGCACGTTCCTGCGTAATTCTCGGATGGTTGTCAGAGTGATATATCTGTGCTCCAGACACAAGTCCAATCCCTAATGGACGTTGTTTCGGAAACAAGAATAGTGGTTGAGAAATGTCATCAAGATATGAATGGTTTTGAAAGCAGACTATCAGACATTCGCTTCGTTGTTGAAGAGCAATGGCGGAAAAAGGTGGAGATCGGGCTGCTCCATCAGATTCTACAGCCTGAAACATTAGCACTCAGGTCAAATGATCTGTGCTTCTATACATCTGATGGTGCTTTTATCTAGAAGGACTGTAAACTTTATGCCAATAGGCCTTTTGTTGTATGATTGGAATTTATTTTGTTGTGATACAACATTTATGATGCTGCCACAGGCTGCAATAATTATGATGCTATTTTTGTATAGTGTAGGTTTATCTTAGTAATGTATTCACCCGAAAGCTTCGTAGGATCCCAACATGCCAACATTCGTCGGGCCATTCCAATTGTGCTAAAAACGATTATGGGCCGAAATTGGCATGTAGCCCACTAAAAATATCTGTGCTTAAATTAGCATAAGCTTTCAAATTTTTCTGGTAGGCCTGTGCCCATAGTGGTCCTTTAACAGGCCTAAACATAATTTGGGCCCTCAGTAAAAATAGGCCGTTTACAGGTGTAAATATCTTGAGCCCATAAAAACATGGGCCATTAATATACCGAAAGTGAGATTGGGCCCTGATTGTGCCAAATAACCCACTGGACTTAGCAGGCCGAAATGGTGGCCCATTTACGATGCGGATATTTGACAGGCCGAAACTCATATGGGCCGTAAATGCGCCGACCTAATACACGAGCCTTTAACAGGCCGGAACTTCGGTTGGGCTAGATTATCGTCATTTTTATATGGGCCCTTAATGGGCCTGATACGACGTTGGGCCACATATGGCCCATGGTTTACGTCCGGCGTTAATAGGCCGAAAAAGACAACAGGCCGAAAGTGGCCCAAATCTATAGTGGGCCTCTAACAGGGCGAATGACAGACATGGCCGAATATGACCCAAATCCTTCACGGTCGTTTATGGGACGAAAGTTTTGATGGCCTGTAAATGGGCCCAAATGAAGCTGGACCTTTAACAGGCCGGAAATACACTGGGCCGTAATTCGTCCCAATTATTTAGCGGACTGTTAATGGGCCAGAAGTGACCATGGGCCGCATTGATGACAAGTTTAGACCAGGCCATTGACGGGCCGATTTGACAGAGAATGTTGAGCCTTTAACTGGGGCGTCCCATTATGGTGTGTAGAATCTTGTGGGCCTTTAGCTGGGCCGGCCCATTGTGGTCCTTAAAATCTTGTGGGCCTTTAGCTGGGCCGGCCCATTATGGTCTGCTAAATTTTGTGGGCCTTTAGCTAGGCTGGCCCATTATGGTCCGCTAAATCTTATGGGCCTTCGGTTGGGCCGGCCCATTTAAACTTTGTGGGCCACTTTTGGGCCGGTCCACGTGTCAACATATCATAGGCCCATCTCGACCGTTGGATGAGTGACACCTGTGCCAACGCGGAGCTGACATGTGGATCCGTCAGCCAATGAGAATTTTACACGTGGAAAATCGGCATTGGTCGTGGCTGTTAACGGGTTATCGGATCCAAAATCCGACCCGATAGCTTAACGGTGTTCCGTTACGGTGGATGCCACGTGTCGGTCACCCTTGACGAAAGCAATTCTGTGACGCACGATTTATCGTCATAGAAGTGGACACTTCCGTAATGATAATTTTGGTAATGTCATGGAACACTTCTACGACAGCACAAGTATGACTATCTTGATTCTGTCATAAATTTGTCATGGATGTACATGCATGACCAAAAACACGACCTACTGTGACAAACACGTATCATCACGGAAGTGTATTTTTTTTGTAGTGTATCTTTTGTATCATCTGCTTTGAAACTCCCGCCTCTTCAACCCGTGCCGCGCCTTGTTATCCGGAAATTTCGACGCGCGCGAAAACTCCCTCCTCATCCGAAATCGGTCGCGCTGCTGCACTACTCTTGCTTTTGTTCGTGTTGCTGCTCTGCTCTGCTATTGCTGTCGGTCGCACTGCTACTTCGCTCTTGCTCTAGTTCGTGCTGCTGCTCTGCTCTTGCTCTCGCTCGCGCTGCTGCTATTGCCGCACGACCTCCGACAGCTACAGGAGTTGCTGCTTTAGCACTCGCTCGCGGTGCTACTGCATGACTTGCTCTCTGCTAGTGCGTTCCTTGCTCGAGCGTCTGCTGACTTAGATCGCTGCTTCTCTGCTACTAGTGCTCGAACGCCCTAAACATCTATTGCAATGCTCTACTACTAGTTCAATCAGTTCGACAGTAAAATTCAGTTTTGACTGTAAAGTTTAGTTTCTTCAGTTAAGTTAGAGTGAACAGTACTTACAGCATCTGTCGGAGCGGCCATGGCGCGGCTGATGCGTTTTACATCTAGCACTTTCCAAATCCTCTGTTTTGCACGTGCATTCCTATCATATTCCTGTGTTCTTCCAATTCATGTGAACCAAACACCCAGGTTGACTGAAATCCTATGTTTCCAAATGCTCTGTTTTGCACGTGCATTCCTATCATATTCCTGTGTTTTCCCGGTCGCTACGTTTATGGAATCCTCCAATTCTAAGGAGCCCTTACAGATTTAGTTCATTTTCAGATAGGTGCCAAAGAAAACTTTGTGTGTTATGTCCTACTCCTACCGCGCGGTCATCCACCCCACATGAGGTGCACCATCGATAGAAGCTTTCACCGCAGTAGAGATCCCCCTGCGGACTTTCTTTTGCCACCTCAGATCATCTTCCTTGTTGCTGGCAGCCACGCCAAGTGCGTTACCATCATCGACTGAGCAGATGAACCTGAGGACTACACAGTTCCGGAAGAGTGGTCGCAGTCTTTCGTGTTTGCGTACATTATACATCGGTTATTATTACCTGCTACTTTATCGTTCAAACTTGAGTTTGAAAATGTCCGTGGGTCTCATATCGAGGCAGCAACGAATAGTATCTGTCTACTATCTGGTTCATCTGGGTCTTCTATGTGGTTCATGTTGGGTGGGCAACAAACAATAGATGATCCATTGTATATCTTTTAAACTGAAGGTATAATCTACCTGCTATCATTAGTTTTGGATCCATCCACTCGTTTGCTACCATCAGTCTTGATTTTTGCATGCACCCCTTAGGCCTTACAAAACGTAACTATTTTTTTATTATGCATGTCATATATTGTACACAATCATACTAAACATGTAGATAAAAATAGAAGACCGTTGCATGGGAATACAATGTCATGCAGATGCCACTCCATGGTGGGCAAAGTGGGGCCCCCCTCCCAACATTCCAGATTGTACTACAGAGGAAGATAACTATTCAGATGGGGATTTAGAAGGAGCCGACCACTCCTGTTTACCACCTGAGGTGTTTTCTCTAACCTGGCATGCTGATGTTGGTCATATCATGCATACGGCACCTCGCATTGCTTACATTATACATCTTATATGCCATCAGCTTAGTTTAGATTTGCATTGAGTGAATGCCACCTGTTTGGTTTCCATATCATACTCCCACCGTTTGTATTTTTAGAGATTTCAACAAGTGACTACATACGGAGCAAAATGAGTGAATCTACACTCTAAAATATATCTATATACATCCGTATGTGGTGGTCCATTTGAAATCTCTAAAAAGACAAATATTTAGGAACAGAGGGAGTATATGAGAATTACGCAGTGCCATCTTCTTTTGCCAGGAATCATATACGTGAATCATGCAATGACATCCTACTTTGCTAGTCATCGTCTATGTGAATTGTATCGTGCCATACTTTTTTCATTTGTCAAAAATGTTTATGCATTCATCTACTCTTCCTGTGCATCAGCCATTTGAGTTGGTCATGGGAAAATCTGGAGTGAAAACAAGGTCTTCTGAGCAGTCAGTGCTACCTGTCGATGCAGCTTTCCTGCTAGTTATAGATAGCTCCTCGGAGGAGGATTCAGAGACAGATGACTAGTCGTATTCCCCCTGATAACCCACAAGTATAGGGGATCGCAACAGTTTTCGAGGGTAGAGTATTCAACCCAAATTTATTGATTCGACACAAGGGGAGCCAAAAAATATTCTCAAGTATTAGCAGTTGAGTTGTCAATTCAACCACACCTGGATAACTTAGTATCTGCAACAAAGTATTTAGTAGCAAGGTAGTATGCAAGTAACGGTAACAGTAGCAAATGTAACAACAGCAGTTTTGTAGTGATTGTAATAGTAGCAACGGTAAACTAAATAAGCAAAGCACAATATGTGAAAAGCTCGTAGGCATTGGATCAGGATGGATAATTATGTCGGATGCGGTTCATCATGTAACAGTTATAACATAGGGTGACACAGAACTAGCTCCAGTTCATCAATGTAATGTATGCATGTATTACAAAAATAGTCATCCGTGCTTATGGGAAAGAACTTGTATGACATCTTTTGTCCTACCCTCCCGTGGTAGCGGGGTCCTAATGGAAACTAAGGGATATTAAGGCCTCCTTTTAATAGAGTACCGGACCAAAGCATTAACACATAGTGAATAAATGAACTCCTCAAACTACGGTCATCACTGAGAAGTATCCCGATTATTGTCACTTTGGGGTTGTCGGATCGTAACACATAATAGGTGACTATAGACTTGCAAGATAGGATCAAGAACTCACATATATTCATGAAAACATAATAGGTTCAGATCTGAAATCATGGCACTCGGGCCCTAGTGACAAGCTTTAAACATAGCAAAGTCATAGCAACATCAATCTCAGAACATACTAGATACTAGGGATCAAACCCTAACAAAACTAACTTGATTACATGGTAAATATCATCCAACCCATCACCGTCTAGCAAGCCTACGATGGAATTACTCACGCATGGCGGTGAGCATCATGAAATTGGTGATGGAGGATGGTTTATGATGATGACGGCGACGAATCCCCCTCTCCGAAGCCCCGAATGTACTCCAGATCAGCCCTCCCGAGAGAGATTAGGGCTTGGTGGCGGCTCCGTATCGTAAAACGCGATGAAACTTTCTCTCTGGTTTTTTCTCTGCGAAAGCAAATATATGGAGTTGGAGTTGAGGTAGGTGGACGTCCAGGGGGCCCACGAGGCAACGGGGCACGCCTTAGGGGAGGGGGCGTGCCCCCCACCCTCGTGGACAGGGTGTGGGCCCCCTGACGCTGATTCTTTCGCCAATTTTTTTTATTAATTCTGAAAAGTTTCTCTGTTGATTTTCAGGTCATTCTGAGAACTTTTATTTTTGCACAAAAATAACACCATGGCAGTTCTGCTGAAAACAACATCAGTCCGGGTTAGTTCCATTCAAATCATGCAAGTTAGAGTCCAAAACAAGGGCAAAAGTGTTTGGAAAAGTAGATACGACGGAGACGTATCAACTCCCCCAAGCTTAAATTTTTGCTTGTCCTCAAGCAGTTTAGTTGACAAACTGAAAGTAATAAAGAAAAACTTTTACAAACTCTGTTTGCTCTTGTTGTTGCAAATATGTAAAGCCAGCATTCAAGTTTTCAACAAAGATTATGAACTAACCATATTCACAATAACACTTAGGTCTCACGTTTATTCATATCAATGGCATAATCAATTAGCGAGCAATAATAATAAATCTCGGATGACAACACTTTCTCAAAACAATCATAATATGATATAAAAAGACGGTATCTTGCTAGTCCTTTCTAAGACCGCAAAACATAAATGCAGAGCACCTTTAAAGATCAAGGACTGACTAAACATTGTAATTCATGGTAAAAGAGATCCAATCATAGTCAAAACCAATATATAGTAATAGTAATGCATGCAAATGACAGCGGTGCTCTCTAGCGGGTGCTTTTTAATAAGAGGGTGATGACTCAACATAAAAGTAAATAGATAGGCCCTTTGCAGAGGGAAGCAGGGATTTGTAGAGGTGCCATAGCTTGATTTTGAAATAGAGATGAATAACATTTTGAGCGCTATACTTTCACTGTCAACATAACAACTATGAGTTCTCGATATCTTCCATGCTACACACATTATAGGCGGTTCCCAAACAGAATGGTAAAGTTTATACTCCCCCACCACTAACAAGCATTAATCCATGGCTTGCCCGAAAAAATGGGTGTCTCCAACTAGCAACAATCATGGGGGAGTTTTGTTTACTTATTTTGATTTGATTTGAGCATGGGACTGGGCATCCTGGTGACCATCCATTTTCTCATGAATGAGGAGCGGAGTGCTCTCCTCTTGAGAATAACCCGCCTAACTTGGAAGATACAAACAACCCTAGTTGATACATGAGCTGCTCGAGCATACAATACAAAATTTCATTTGAAGGTTTGGAGTTTGGCACATACAAATTTACTTGGAACGGTAGGTAGATACCGCATATAGGAAGGTATGGTGGACTCATATGGAATAACTCTGGGGGTTTATGGAGTTTGGATGCACAAGTAGTATTCCCGCTTAGTACAGGTGAAGGCTAGCAAGAGACTGGGAAGCGACCGACTGAGAGACCGACAACAGTCATGAACATGCATTAAAATTAATCAACACTAAGTGCAAGCATGAGTAGGATATAATCCACCATGAACATAAATATCGTGAATGCTATGTTGATTTCGTTTCAACTACATGCGTGAACATGTGCCAAGTCAAGTCACTCGAATCATACAAAGGAGGATACCACCCTATCATACCACATCACAACCATTTTAATAGCATGTTGGCACGCAAGGTAAACCATTATAAGCCCCTAGCTAATTAAGCATGGATAAGCAACTATAATCTCTAATTGTCATTGCAAACATGTTTATTCATAATAGGCTGAATCAGGAACGATGAACTAATCATATTTACAAAAACAAGAGAGGTCGAGTTCATACCAGCTTCTCTCATCTCAACCAGTCCATCATATATCGTCATTATTGCCTTTCACTTGCACGACCGAATGGTGTGGATAATAATAATAGTGCATGTGCATTGGACTAAGGTGGAATCTCCAAGCATTCAATTCAAGGGAGAAGACAAGGTAATATGGGCTCTTGATTAAATAAACAATCATGCACATTAGAGCCACTAACAATTTTCATTATGGTATTCTCCTCTCCACCCCCAAAGGAAAGAAAAGAAATAAAACTATTTACACGGGAAAGCTCCCAACAAGCAAAAGAAGAACGAGAAATCTTTTTGGGTTTTCTTTTAATTATTACTACTACAGCATGGAAATTAAACTAAATAATTCTTTTTGTTTTTCTTAAGGTTTATCAAACACACAAGAAGAAAACTCCAACAAGAAAATAAACTAGCATGGAGAGTACAATGAAAAAGTATGAGCACCAACAACTAGAATGAGTGTGTGAACGTGAATGTAATGTTGGTGAGAAATGTTGGGGAACGTTGCAAAAAATAAAAAATTTCTATGCTTCACCAAGATCAATCTATGGAGTCATCTAGCTACGAGATAGAGGAGTGCATCTACATACGCTTGCAGATCACGCGTGGAAGCATTCAAGAGAACGGGGTTGAGGGAGTCGTACTCGTCGTGATCCAAATCACCAATGATCCTAGTGCCGAACGGACGGCACCTCCGCGTTCAACACACGTACGGTTGGGGAAGACGTCTTCTCCTTCTTGATCCAGCAAGGGGGAGGGAGAGGTTGATGGAGATCCAGCAGCACGACGGCGTGGTGATGGAAGCAGCGGCGATCTCGGCAGGGCTTCGCCAAGCTCTACGAGAGGGAGAGTTGTTGCAGAGAGAGAGAGAGGCGCCAGGGACTTGGGTGCGGCAGCCCTCCGTCCCCCCTCTTTATATAGGGGAGAGGGGGGGGGGCGCCGGCCCCCTTAGAGATTGGATTTCAAGGGGGGGCAAGGGGGTGGCTTGCCCCCCAAGCCAAGTGGGGCGCCCCCACCCCTAGGGTTTCCAACCCTAGGCGTAGGGGGGCTAAGGGGGGTGCACCAGCCCACCAGGGGCTGGTTCCCCTTCCCAATTCAGCCCATGGGGCCCTCCGGGATAGGTGGCCCCACCCGGTGGACCCCCGGAACCCTTTCGGTGGTCCCGGTACAATACCGGTAACCCCCGAAACTTTCCCGATGGCCGAAACTAGACTTCCTATATATAATTCTTCACCTCCGGACCATTCCGGAACTCCTCGTGATGTCCGGGATCTCATCCGGGACTCCGAAAAACTTTCGGCTTACCGCATACTAGTATCTCTACAACCCTAGCGTCACCGAACCTTAAGTGTGTAGACCCTACGGGTTCGGGAGACATGCAGACATGACCGAGATGACTCTCCGGCCAATAACCAACAGTGGGATCTGGATACCCATGTTGGCTCCCACATGTTCCATGATGATCTCATCGAATGAACCACGATGTCGAGGGTTCAAGTAATCCCGTATACAATTCCCTTTGTCAATTGGTATGTTACTTGCCCGAGATTCGATCGTCGGTATCCCAATACCTCGTTCAATCTCGTTACCGGCAAGTCACTTTACTCGTACCGTAATGCATGATCCCGTGACCAACCACTTAGTAACTTTGAGCTCATTATGATGATGCATTACCGAGTGGGCCCAGACATACCTCTCAGTCATACGGAGTGACAAATCCCAGTCTTGATCCGTGTCAACCCAACAGACACTTTCGGAGATACCTATAGTTTACCTTTATAGCCACCCAGTTACGTTGTGACATTTGGTATACCCAAAGCACTCCTACGGCATCCGGGAGTTGCACGATCTCATGGTCTAAGGAAATGATACTTGACAATGGAAAAGCTCTAGAAAACGAACTACACGATCTTGTGCTATGCTTACGATTGGGTCTTGTCCATCACATCATTCTCCCAATGATGTGATCCCGTTATCAATGACATCCAATGTCCATGGTCAGGAAACCGTGACCATCTATTGATAAACGAGCTAGTCAACTAGAGGCTTACTAGGGACATGTTGTGGTCTATGTATTCACACATGTATTACGATTTCCGGATAACACAATTATAGCATGAATAAAAGACAATTACCATGAAAAAGGAAATATAATAATAACCATTTTATTATTGCCTCTAGGGCATATTTCCAACAGTCTCCCACTTGCAATAGAGTCAATAATCTAGTTACATTGTGATGAATCGAACACCCATAGAGTTCTGGTGTTGATCATGTTTTTCTCGCGGAAGAGGTTTAGTCAACGGATCTGCGACATTCAGATCCGTATGAACTATGCAAATATCTATGTCTCCATCTTGAACGTTTTCACGAATGGCGTTGAAGCGACGCTTGATGTGCCTGGTCTTCTTGTGAAACCTGGGCTCCTTGACAAGGCCAATAGCTCTAGTGTTGTCACCGAAGAGTGTGATCGGCCCGACACATTGGGTAGGACTCCTAGGTCAGTGATGAAATCCTTCACCCATATTGCTTCATGCGCTACCTCCGAGGCTGCCATGTACTCCACTTCACATGTAGATCCCACCATGACGCTTCTCTTGCAGCTGCCCCAGCTTACTGCCCCACCATTCAAAATATACACGTATCTGGTTTGTGACTTAGAGTCATCCAGATCTGTGTCGAAGCTAACCCTTTACGACGAGCTCTTCGTCACCTCCATAAATGAGAAACATATCCTTAGTCCTTTTCAGGTATTTCATGATATTCTTGACCGCTGTCTAGTGTTCCATGCCGGGATTACTTTGGTACCTTCCTACCAAACTCACGGCAAGGTTTACATCAGGTCTGGTACACAAGATGGCATACATGATAGACCCTATGGCTGAGGCATAGGGGACGACACTCATCTTTTCTCTGTCTTCAGCCGTGGTCGGACATTGAGCCGAGCTCAATTTCACACCTTGCAACACAGGCAAGAACCCCTTCTTGGACTGATCCATATTGAACTTCTTCAATATCTTATCAAGGTATGTGCTTTGTGAAAGACCTATGAGGCGTCTCGATCTATCTCTATAGATCTTGATGCCTAATATGTAACTAGCTTCTCCAAGGTCCTTCGTTGAAAAACACTTATTCAAGTAGGCCTTAATGCTGTCCAAAAGTTCTATATCATTTTCCATCAAAAGAATGTCATCCACATATAATATGAGAAATGCTACAGAGCTCCCACTCACTTTCTTGTAAACGCAGGCTTCTCCATAAGTCTGCATAAACCCAAACGCTTTGATCATTCATTAAAGCAAACGTTCCAACTCTGAGATGCTTGCACCAGCCCATAGATGGAGCGCTGGAGCTTGCATACCTTGTTAGCATTCTTAGGATCGAGAAAACCTTTCGGCTGCATCATATACAGTTCTTCCTTAAGATGGCCATTAAGGAATGTTGTTTTGACGTCCATTTGCCATATCTCATAATCATAGTATGCGGCAATTGCTAACATGATTCGGATGGACTTCAGCTTTGCTACGGGAGAGAAAGTCTCATTGTAGTCAACCCCTTGAACTTGTCGATAACCCTTAGCGACAAGTCGAGCTTTATAGATGGTAACATTACCATCCGCGTCCGTCTTCTTCTTAAAGATCCATTTGTTTTCTATCGCTCGCCGATCATCGGGCAAGTCTGTCAAAGTCCATACTTTTTTTTCATACATGGATCCTATCTCGGATTGCATGGCTTCAAGCCATTTGTTGGAATCTGGGCCGGCCATTGCTTCTTCATAGTTCGAAGGTTCACCGTTGTCTAACAACATGATTTCTAGGACAGGGTTGCCATACCACTTTGGTGTGGAATGTGTCCTCATGGACCAACGAAGTTCAGTAGTAACTTGATCCGAAGTAACTTGATCATCATCATTAGTTTCCTCTCTAGTCAGTGCATGCACCACAGGAACATCTTCCTGAGCTACGCTACTTTCCGGTTCAAGAGGTAGTACTTCATCAAGTTCCACTTTCCTCCCACTTACTTCTTTCGAGAGAAACTCTTTCTCTAGAAAGGACCCATTCTTGGCAACAAAGATCTTGCCTTCGGATCTGAGGTAGAAGGTATACCCAATGGTTTCCTCAGGGTATCCTATGAAGACGCATTTTTCCGACTTGGGTTCGAGCTTTTCAGGTTGAAGTTTCTTGACATAAGTATCGCATCCCCAAACTTTTAGAAATGACAGCTTAGGTTTCTTCCCAAACCATAATTCATACGGTGTCGTCTCAACAGATTTAGACGGTGCCCTATTTAAAGTGAATGTAGCTATCTCTAGAGCGTACCCCCAAAATGATAGCGGTAAATCGGTGAGTGACATCATAGATCGCACCATATCCAATAGAGTGCGATTACGACGTTCGGACACACCGTTACGCTGAGGTGTTCTAGGCGGCGTGAGTTGTGAAACGATTCCACATTTCCTTAAGTGCGTACCAAATTCGTGACATAAATATTCTCCCTCATGATCTGATCATAAGAACTTTATCTTTTGGTCATGTTGATTCTCTACCTCATTCTGAAATTCCTTGAACTTTTCAAAGGTCTCAGACTTTAGTTTCATTAAGTAGACATACCCATATCTACTCAAGTCGTTAGTGAGACTGAGAACATAACAATATCCTCCGTGAGCCTCAACACTCATTGGACCGCACACATCAGTATGTATGATTTCCAATAAGTTGGTTGATCGCTCCATTGTTCCGGAGAACGGAGGCTTGGTCATTTTGCCCATCAGGCATGGTTCGCACGTGTCAAATGATTCGTAATCAAGAGACTCCAAAAGTCCATCAGCATGGAGCTTCTTCATGCGTTTGTTACCAATGTGACCAAGGCGGCAGTGCCACAAGTATGTGGGACTATCGTTATCAACTTGACATCTTTTGGTATTCACACTATGAATATGTGTAACAACACGTTCGAGATTCATTAAGAATAAACCATTGACCAGTGGGGCATGACCATAAAACATATCTCTCATATAAATGGAACAACCATTATTCTCGGATTTAAATGAGTAGCCACCTCGCATTAAACGAGATCCAGAGACAATGTTCATGCTCAAAGCTGGCACTAAATAACAATTATTGAGGTTTAAATCTAATCCCGTAGGTAAATGTCGAGGTAGCGTGCCGACGGCGATCACATCGACCTTGGAACCATTCCCGACGCGCATCGTCACCTCGTCCTTCGCCAGTCTCCGCTTATTCCACAGCTCCTGTTTTGAGTTACAAATATGAGCAACCGCACTGGTATCAAATACCCAGGAGCTACTACGAGTACTAGTAAGGTCCACATCAATTACATGTATATCACATATACCTTTGGTGTTGCCGGCCTTCTTGTCCGCTAAGTATTTGGGGCAGTTCCGCTTCCAGTGTCCCTTTCCGTTGCCATAAAAGCACTCAGTCTCAGGTTTGGGTCCATTATTTGGCTTCTTCCCGGCAGCTGGCTTACCAGGCGCGGCAACTCCCTTGCCGTACTTCTTGAAGTTCTTCTTACCCTTGCCTTTCTTGAAACTAGTGGTTTTATTGACCATCAACACTTGATGTTCCATTTTGATTTCCACCTCCGCTGATTTCAGCATTGAAAATACTTCAGGAATAGTTTTCACCATCCCCTGCATATTGTAGTTCATCACAAAGCTCTTGTAGCTAGGTGGGAGCGACTGAAGGATTCTGTCAATTACCGCCTCGTCCGGGAGGTTAATGTCTAGCTGGGACAAGCGGTTGTGCAACCTAGACATTTTGAGTATGTGCTCACTGACGGAACTATTTTCCTCCATCTTACAACTGTAGAACTTGTCGGAGACTTCATATCTCTCGACCTGGGCATGAGCTTGGAAAACCATTTTCAGCTCTTCGAACATCTCATATGCTCCGTGTTGCTCATAACGCTTTTGGAGCCCCGGTTCTAAGCTGTAAAGCATGCCGCACTGAATGAGGGAGTAATCATCAGCATGTGACTGCCAAGCGTTCATAACGTCTTGGTTCTCTTGGATGGGTGCTTCACCTAGCGGTCCTTCTAGGACATATGCTTTCTTGGCAGCTATGAGGATGATCCTCAGGTTCCGGACCCAGTCCGTATAGTTGCTGCCATCATCTTTCAGCTTTGTTTTCTCTAGGAATGCGGTGAAGTTGAGGTTGACATGAGCGTTGGCCATTTGATCTACAAAACATTTTGCAAAGGTTTTTAGACTAAGTTCATGATAATTAAGTTCATCTAATCAAATTACTTAATGAACTCCCACTCAGATTAGACATCCCTCTAGTCATCTAAGTGATACATGATCCGACTCAACTAGACCGTGTCCGATCATCACGTGAGACGGACTAGTCATCATCAGTGAACATCTCCATGTTGATCGTATCTTCCATATGACTCATGTTCGACCTTTCGGTCTCTTGTGTTCCGAGGCCATGTCTGTACATTCTAGGCTCGTCAAGTCAACCTAAGTGTTTTGCATGTGTAAATCTGTCTTACACCCGTTATATGTGAATGTTAGAATCTATCACACCCGATCATCACGTGGTGCTTCGAAACAACGAACTTTCGCAACGGTGCACAGTTAGGGGGAACACTTTCTTGAAATTATTATAAGGGATCATCTTATTTACTACCGTCGTACTAAGCAAATAAGAAGCAAAACATGATAAACATCACATGCAATCAAATAGTGACATGATATGGCCAATATCATATTGCTCCTTTGATCTCCTCTTCGGGGCGCCATGATCATCTTCGTCATCGGCATGACACCATAATCTCCATCATCATGATCTCCATCATCGTGTCTTCATGAAGTTGTCACGCCGACGATTACTTCTACTTCTATGGCTAACGTGTTTAGCAATAAAGTAAAGTAACTTACATGGCTTTATTCAATGACACGCAGGTCATACAAAAAATAAAGACAACTCTTATGGCTCCTGCCGGTTGTCATACTCATCGACATGCAACTCGTGATTCCTATTACAAGAACATGATCAATCTCATACATCACATATATTTCATTCATCACATCCTTTTGGCCATATCACATCACAAGGCATATGATGCAAAAACAAGTTAGACGTCCTCTAATTGTTGTTGCATGTTTTTACGTGGCTTCTATAGGTTTCTAGCAAGAACATTTCTTACCTACGTAAAACCACAACGTGATATGCCAATTTCTATTTACCCTTCATAAGGACCCTTCTCATCGAATCCGCTCCAACTAAAGTGGGAGAGACAGACACCCGCTAGCCACCTTATGCAACTAGTGCATGTCAGTCGGTGGAACCTGTCTCACGTAAGCGTACGTGTAAGGTCGGTCCAGGCCGCTTCATCCCATGATGCCGCCGAAGCAAGATAACACTAGTAGTGGCAAGAAAATTGACAACATCTACGCCCACAAACAGTTTGTGTTCTACTCGTGCATAGAAACTACGCATAGACCTAGCTCATGATGCCACTGTTGGGAAACGTTGCAGAAAATAAAAAATTTCTACACTTCACCAAGATCAATCTATGGAGTCATCTAGTTACGAGATAGAGGAGTGCATCTACATACCCTTGTAGATCACGCATGGAAGCGTTCAAGAGAACGGGGTTGAGGGAGTCATACTCGTCGTGATCCAAATCACCGATGATCCTAGTGCCGAACGGACGGCACCTCCACGTTCAACACACGTATGGTTGGGGAATATGTCTCCTCCTTCTTGATCCAGCAAGGGGGAGGGAGAGGTTGATGGAGATCCAGCAGCACGACAGCGTGGTGGTGGAAGCATCAGCGATCTCGGCAGGGCTTCGCCAAGCTCTACGAGAGGGAGAGGTGTTGTAGAGGGAGAGGGAGGCACCAGGGACTTGGGTGCAGCTGCCCTCCCTCCCCCTCTTTATATAGGGGCCAGGGGGGCGCCGCCCCCCTTAGAGATTGGATCTCGAGGGGGGGGCGGCCAAGGGGGTGGCTTGCCCCCCAAGCGAAGTGGGGCGCCCCCACCCCTAGGGTTTCCAACCCTAGGTGTAGGGGGGGCCAAGGGGGGTGCACCAGCCCACCAGGGGCTGGTTCCCCTTCCCAATTCAGTCCATGGGGCCCTACGGGATAGGTGGCCCCACCCGGTGGACCCCCGAAACCCTTTCGGTGGTCCCGGTACAATACCGGTGACCCCCAAAACTTTCCCGATGGCCGAAACTGGACTTCCTATATATAATTCTTCACCTCCGGACCATTCCGGAACTCCTCGTGATGTCCGGGATCTCATCCAGGACTCCGAACAACTTTCAGGTTACCGCATACTAGTATCTCTACAACCCTAGCGTCACCGAACCTTAAGTGTGTAGACCCTACGGGTTCGGGAGACATGCAGACATGACTGAGACGACTCTCCGGCCAATAACCAACAGTGGGATCTGGATACCCATGTTGGCTCCCACATGTTCCATGATGATCTCATCGAATGAACCACGATGTCGAGGGTTCATGTAATCCCGTATACAATTCCCTTTGTCAATTGGTACGTTACTTACCCGAGATTCGATCGTTGGTATCCCAATACCTCGTTCAATCTCGTTATCGGCAAGTCACTTTACTCGTACCGTAATGCATGATCCCGTGACCAACCACTTAGTCACTTTGAGCTCATTATGATGATGCATTACCGAGTGGGCCCAGAGATACCTCTCCGTCATACGGAGTGACAAATCCCAGTCTCGATCCGTGTCAACCCAACAGACACTTTCGGAGATACCTGTAGTATACCTGTATAGCCACCTAGTTACATTGTGACGTTTGGTATACCCGAAGCACTCCTATGGCATCCGCGAGTTTCACGATCTCATGGTCTAAGGAAATGATACTTGACATTGGAAAAGCTCTGGCAAACGAACTACACGATCTTGTGCTATGCTTAGGATTGGGTCTCGTCCATCACATCATTCTCCCAATGATGTGATCCTGTTATCAATGACATCCAATGTCCATGGTCAGGAAACCGTGACCATCTATTGATAAACGAGCTAGTCAACTAGAGGCTTACTAGGGACATGTTGTGGTCTATGTGTTCACACATGTATTACGATTTCCAGATAACACAATTATAGCATGAATAAAAGACAATTACCATGAACAAGGAAATATAATAATAACCATTTTATTATTGCCTCTAGGGCCTATTTCCAACAAGAAATACATACTCCCCCAAGCATAGGCTTTTGACATAAGTTGGTCTATGCCCATGGATCGCGACTACTCTCCCCGGTGTACTGAGGAGTGACATCGTACTGCCACTGGCTGGCGATCTCCTCCGGATCCCACTGATAAGATGATGGACGATAAGGGTCAAGTGGTGGTTCTGGCTCAGGGTCTGGAGCTGATGTCTGGCCACGGAGCGCATAGACAGCCTCCGGCAAGACGAGGTAAGGGCCTGCAGTTTAATCAAACAAAGAGGGTGCATGCAAGATAATAGTCTCAATGTGTTTCTTACGAAATCTCAAATTATACAAAAGCATCTTCTCATCATTTTGAACAATAAACTCGTGTGCTACCATGCTCTTATAGTCTAGAAAGGTAGAGGCAGCAGTTTTTCCTCTTTCTCAAAATGCCTAATAGGTGTCCTGAAATGTTTAGCAAGGCGTGCAACATAGATACCTCTAAAGATGAGGCGCTTTGTACGGTTTAGGCTGAATCGTTTAGCAATAATAGCGCCCATACTAACAGAGTTATCACGAAATAAAGCATGGAACAAAATAATAATATCAGGAACACTAAGGTTTCCATAGTTTCCGCGACCAATTAAGCATCGACTAGCAAATATTGCAAAGTAGCGTAAAACAGGGAAATGTATGCTAGTAATTCTTGCATCAGAAACATTCCTCATTTCCCCTACAGTAATAGTATCAATAAATCCATCCACATCTTTACGATGTGGTTCCTCTAAGCTGCCCCCTAAAGGTATCTTGCAAACTGTGCAAAATTCATATAATGACATCTCCCTAGCCACATCATATAAATGAAACGGTACTGAAGGAGGTGATTTCATAGGATAAAAGTAGAAGTTTTGCATGAAAGTATTGGTGAGTAAGAGATACTGTTCAGCTGGTCGTGGAGGAAGTCGGTGAGGCCTGCATTATCAGCCAAAGAATAAAAGTCATCATAAATCCCGGCTGCTCTCAAGAAATCATCACAAGGCTATTCACACGGTCGTATTTCCGCCACATGGGGGAGATTATACTTGGCCTTTTCATTCTCCTTGTCTTGCTATCATTAGAGCCTTGGCTAGAAGAGCCCCTCAAAAATCTCTTAATCATTTCCTGAAATTTTCTGAAATTTTTAGTAACTCAAAATAAAAGTGAATCGAACTCAACAAAATTGATAGCATCTACTCCCACAAGTGCCTAGAGCCTATATCATGCATTAAAATTGCTTGGGACCATATAAATTTGACATGCAAGCTCAAGAATAGGGTCACCTAGGTAGCAAAAATTTGCAATGAATAAAGAACTAGAGGAGTCACATACCAAGGAACAATCTCCCAAAGCAGTTTTGTGAATGGAGCTTTGAGCAAGGAGATAGAAAATCGCAGCAAAATGAGCTGGAACTCATGCTTGAGTTGGATGGTGATTTTTTTGGGAGGAAGAAGAAGTGTGTGGGTATAGGAATAAGTGGAGGGGGCCACCGTGGGCCCATGAGGCAGGGCGGCGCGCCCTGTAGGGGTGGCCGCGCCCTGGACCCTCGTGGCCAGGTGCCAGCTCCCCTGATGTGTTCTCAGTGCCAGATATTTTCAAATATTCCAGAAAAAATCATACTAAATTTGCAGGGCATTTTTAGAACTTTTATTTTTGGGTATTTTTTATTGCATGGATAATTCAGAAAACAGATAGAAAATACTATTTTTTTCTTTATTTAATCTATATAACAGAAAGTAAAAGGAGGGTACAGAAGGTTGTGCCTTCTAATTTCATCCATCTCATGCTCATCAAAAGGAATCCACTAACAAGGTTCATCAAGTCTTGTTAACAAACTCATTCCGAATAACATGGAACCGGAGAAATTTCGAATAACACTAGGTTACCTCAATGGGTGTCGGTGTACTAGAGTAGGGGTACCCTAGTATCCCGAACTTGTGCACGGGCAGTCGTAGCACCCCGCGGCAAGGCTTGTCGGGCGACCGCCAAGGTCCTCCGTTGGTTCCCTTGGAGCCATTCAAGAACGAAGTGTTTAAGCCAAGAAGACAAGGCCCCGGCAAGAGGAGCTTGCCGGGAAGGACAAGGCCCCGGCAAGAGGAGCTTGCCAGGAAGGCCAACCAAGGCATTTCAAGGAACTTGCCGCGACGCGCCTCGTGTCCCGGCAGGGCCCAGCAAGCGACAAGCTTCCGGACACGACAAGATAACGACCGCGGCAAAGCTACCACTTGGCACCCGCGCTCCAGCACATCCACCAACGTGTCGCCCTGGGGCCTTTCCAGGCCCGCGTGGCAGGAAGCTGTGCAGCTAGCGGTGCGAGGTGGCAAGCGGAGATGACAAGATGGCCATCGTGGCAAGCGGTGGCGCCCTTAACGGTCGCTTTTCTGCACTGTTTGGGCGACTCAGACGGGCATTTAATGCCTTTGTCCCCTGCCGTCAGAGTTAGGTAGGGTACACTGTACAAGTAGTTGTACCAACCACATCTTTTACGTTTTTGCCCTCGCCTATGTTGCCACCTGTCGGTGACCCCTTTAGCGTATAAAAGGAGGCCCATGCGCAACGTAGAGGGGGTTCGAAGCATTCGAAACTAGAGAGCACTCACGCTTTCGAGCAAGAAGAGAATACAATCACAAAGCAGCAGTAGGAGTTTTATCTCTCCAGAGAGCTCCGAAGCTGGGTAAAACCGCTCGCGTGCTTCGCCTCGATCCGCTCTTCGTGCAATCTCCGCCTCCCGCTGGACCGAAAAGGGGCCCTGCACCATAGGTGTTCGTTCCCACGACAACGGGGATATGCACATCCCCAATAATAAGAATATCGTATTTCTTCTTGAAAGTAGGAAGAGGAAATTCAAAACCTCCAATAATGATAGTTGGAATTTTTCCCATAGAATTGATGCTATGAACTTGAGGTTGTTTCCTCGGAAAGTGTACCGTATGCTCATTACCATTAACATGAAAAGTGACATTGCCTTTGTTGCAATCAATAACAGCCCCTGTAGTATTCAAAAAGGGACTACCAAGGATAATCGACATACTATCGTCCTCGGGAATATCAAGAATAACAAAGTCCGTTAAGATAGTGACATTTGCAACCACAATAGGTACATCCTCACAAATATCGATAGGTATAATAGTTGATTTATTTGCCATTTGCAAAGATATTTCAGCAGGTGTCAACTTATTCAATTCAAGTCTACGATATAAAGAGAGAGGCATAACACTAACACCGGCTCCAAGATCACATAAAGCAGTTTTAACATAGTTTCTTTTAATGGAGCATGGTATACATGGTACTCCTGGGTCTCCAAGTTTCTTAGGTATTCCACCTTTAAAAGTATATTTAGCAAGCATGGTGGAAATTTCAGCTTCCGGTATCTTTCCTTTATTTGTGATAATATCTTTCATGTATTTCGCATAAGGATTCACTTTAAGAATATCAGTCGATCGCATACGTAAGAAGACAGGTCTAATCATTTCAGCAAAGTGCTCAAACTCCTCATAATCCTTTTTCTTGGATGGCTTAGGAGGAAAAGGCATGGGTTTCTGAACCCATGGTTCTCTTTCTTTACCGTGCTTCCTAGCAACAAAGTCTCTCTTATCATAACGCTGATTCTTTAATTGTGCGTTATCAAGATCAATAGCAGGTTCAATCTCTACATCATTATTATTGCTAGGTTGAGCATGAACATGAACATTATCTTTAGCATTGTCACTAGGTTCATGTTCATCACCAGATTGTGTTTCAGCATCAGAAATAGAAATATCATTGGGATTCTCAGGTGTGTCTACAACAGGTTCACTAGAAGCCTGCAAAGTCCTATCCGTTTTCTTTTTCTCCTTTTTAGAGGGACTAGGTGCATCTAAATTATTTCTCTGAGAATCTTGCTCCGTTCTCTTAGGGTGGCCTTTAGGATACAAAGGTTCCTGAGTCATTTTACCAGTTCTAGTAGTCACTCTAATAGCAAAGTCATGTTTATTATTTAATTCATCGAGCAAATCACTTTGAGCTTTAATTACTTGTTCTACTTGAGTGGTAACCGTAGAAGCGTATTTACTAATGAGTTTAAGTTCACCTTTAACTCTAGCCATATAATCACTCAAGCGTCCAATCATGTAAGCATTACTCTTTAATTCTGTACCAACATAAGCATTAAAGTTTTCTTGTCTAGCCATAAAGTCATCAAATTCGTCCAAGCATTGGCTAGGAAACTTGGTAGACGGGATTTCAACTTGTGTCGGGTTATCAAGACCATGAGTTTCTTCAATAGGTGGTATATTAAGACCATGTATTTCTTCAACAGGAGGTAAATTCTTAACATCTTTAGCTTTAATACCTTTTTCTTTCATAGATTTCTTTGCCTCTTGCATATCTTCAGGACTAAGAAATATAACACCCCTCTTCTTAGGAGTTGGTTTAGGAGTTGGCTCTGGATTTGGCTCAGGAAGAGTCGAATTATTTTCATTAGTCAACATATTATTCAATAGTAATTCAGTTTGATCGACTGTTCGTTCCCAGAAAACACAACCAACACAACTATCCAAGTGGTCCTTGGAAGCATCGGTTAGTCAATTATAAAAGATATCAAGTATTTAATTTTTCTTAAGAGGATGACCAGGCAAAGCATTAAGTAATCGGAGAAGCCTCCCCCAAGCTTGTGGGAGACTCTCTTCTTTAATTTGCACAAAATTATATATTTCCCTTATGGAAGCTTCTTTCTTATGACCAGGGAAATATTTAGCAGAGAAGTAATAAATCATATCATGGGGACTACGCACACAACCAGGATCAAGAGAATTAAACCAATTTTTAGCATCACCCTTTAATGAGAATGGAAATATCTTAAGGATATAATAGTAGCAAGATTTCTCATCATTAGTGAATAGGGTGGCTATATCATTTAACTTAGTAAGATGTGCCATGACAATTTTAGATTCATAGCCATAAAAAGGATCCGATTCAACCAGAGTAATTATCTCAAGATTGACAGAGAATTTATAATCCTTATCAGTAACAAAGATAGGTGAAGTAGCAAAAGCAGGGTCATATTTAATTCTAGCATTCAGAGTTTTATGTTTCAGTTTAGCTAATAACTTCTTGAGAGATCAGATCTATCATTGCAAGAAAGAAAATCTCTAGCAGTTTCTTCATCCATAACATAACCCTCTGGAACAACAGGTAATTCATATTTAGGGGGAGAGCCTTCATCATCACTATCTTCAATAATATCAGTTTCAATAATTTCATTCTCTCGAACCCTATCAAGTTGTTCATCAAGTTATTCACCTAATGGCATAGTAGTATCAAGCATAGAAGTAGTTTCATCATAAGTATCATGCATAGTAGAAGTGGCATCATCAATAACATGCGACATATCAGAATTAATAGTAGAAGCAGGTTTAGGTGTCGCAAGCTTACTCATAACAGAAGGAGAATCTAGTGTAGAGCTAGATGGCACTTCCTTACCTCCCCTCGTAGTTGATGGATAAATCTTAGTTCTTTCGTCTTTCAAGTTCCTCATAGTGGCCAGCAGATATAAATCCCAAGTGACTCAAAGAATAGAGCTATGCTCCCCGGCAACGGCGCCAGAAAATAGTCTTGATAACCCACAAGTATAGGGGATCGCAACAGTTTTCGAGGGTAGAGTATTCAACCCAAATTTATTGATTCGACACAAGGGGAGCCAAAGAATATTCTCAAGTATTAGCAGTTGAGTTGTCAATTCAACCACACCTAGATAACTTAGTATCTGCAGCAAAGTATTTAGTAGCAAGGTAGTATGGAAGTAACCGTAACAGTAGCAAAAGTAACAATAGCAGTTTTGTAGTAATTGTAACAGTAGCAACGGTAAAGTAAATAAGCAAAGCACAATATGTGAAAAGCTCATAGGCATTGGATTGGTGATGTATAATTATGTCGGATCCGGTTCATCATGTAATAGTTATAACATAGGATGACACAGAACTAGCTCCAGTTCATCAATGTAATGTAGGCATGTATTCCAAATATAGTCATACGTGCTTATGGAAAAGAACTTGTATGACATCTTTTGTCCTACCCACCCGTGGCAGCGGAGTCCTAATGGAAACTAAGGGATATCAAGGCCTCCTTTTAATAGAGTACCGGACCAAAGCATTAACACATAGTGAATGCATCAACTCCTCAAACTACGGTCATCACTGAGAAGTATCCTGATTGTTATCACTATTAGACTTGCAAGATAGGATCAAGAACTCACATATATTCATGAAAACATAATAGGTTCAGATCTGAAATCATGGCACTCGGGCCCTAGTTACAAGCATTAAGCATAGCTAAATCATAATAACGTCAATCTCAGAACATAGTGGATACTAGGGATCAAACCCTAACAAAACTAACTTGATTACATGGTAAATCTCATCCAACCCATCACCGTCCAGCAAGCCTATGATGGAATTACTCACGCATGGCGGTGAGCATTGTGAAGTTGGTGATGGAGAATGGTTGATGATGAAGACGGCGACGAATCCCCCTCTCCAGAGCCCCGAACGGACTCCAGATCAGCCCTCCCGAGAGAGATTAGGGCTTGGCAGCGGCTCCGTATTGTAAAACGCGATGAAACTGTCTCTCTGATATTTTTCTCCGCAAAAGCAAATATATGGAGTTGGAGTTGAGGTTGGTGGTCGTCCAGGGGGGCCATGAGGCAGGGGGTGCACCCTAGGGGAGGGGGCGCGCCCCCACCCTCGTGGACAGGGTGTGGGCCCCCTGACGCTGATTCTTTCGCCAGTATTTTTTATTAATTCTGAAAAGTTGCTCCATGGATTTTCAGGTCATTTCGAGAACTTCTATTTCTGCACAAAAATAACACCATGGCAGTTCTGCTGAAATCAACGTAAGTCTGGGTTAGTTCCATTCAAATCATGCAAGTTAGAGTCCAAAACAAGGGCAAAAGTGTTTGGAAAAGTAGATACGACGGAGACGTATCACCCCCCCAAGGTGCATGCTCTAACTTGGCAGGGTTATATTTCTCATATCATGCATATGGTGTCTTGCATTGCCATGCCATCTGCTTAGATTAGACATGCTTTGTGTGAATTCCTCCTATTTGCTTTATATATCAGATATGTGAATTATGCAATGTCATGTTTTTTCTGCGAGTTATCATATATGTGAATTATGCACCACCATGTAGCCAGACATCATATATGTGAATTATCTCATGTCATCTTTTTTTTCATTACGTATTCCATTTGTCGACAATCTGTGTATATTGAACTACTATTCATGTGTATCAGCCATTTGAGCCGGTTATGGAAAAATCTGGAGTGAAAACAAGGTCTTCAGAGCAGGCAATGGTAATTGTTGAAGCATATATCTCGGTGGTTTCAGGGAGCTCCTCAGAGGAGGATTCAGAGACAGATGACCGGTCCTATATCCCACCTGAGGTGTATGCTCTAATATCATGCATATGGTGTCTTGCATTGCTTAGTTTAGACATCACATGCACAATATTGAATTCCATCTGCTTAGTTTAGAGATCATACATGCGAGTGCCAGCTGCTTAGTATATGAATCAATTATGTCAATTATATCATGCCATCCTGTATACTTAGACAACATGTATGTGAATTATTTCATCCCAACCTATTTTAGAAAGACATCGTATAGTTTTGTCATGTCATCCTGTTTAGATACTCATCATATGTTGAATTATGCCATTATATCCTGTTAAGTTATCCATCATATATCTGAATATGTGTCATGCTATCCTATTTAGTTAGGCATCATATATGTGAAATTGTGTCATGCTGTCCTATTTGGTTAGACAACATATATGTGAATTACCACATATGTCTATCATATAATGTCTATACGTTCAATTTCTTTTCTCGTTTATCAGCCATTTGAATTGGAGGGGGTGATGACAGTATCTAAGGGAGCCAAAACCCGTTCTTCACGAAAGATTGTGCAACTCGTCGATGCAGATAGAACCATGGTTGTACTGGCCCACAAACTAGCCCCACCACACATAATCGAGACTCTTCCAGATTACAAAATTACACCGTTGGGTAGAGAACCAGCTACAACCCATCTAACCGAAACCCAGCGGACAGTAACCCACTTCTAGTTGACAAAGCACCATGTCCACCATAGAGTACCCCCACACGAGCAGTTTGTAAAGCAACTTCAGTGCCCGAAAGCACCAAGACCACCAGAGCTAACCCAAACTCCACGCTTAAAGCGGAAGAGCAACTATTCTCAGGTCAGATTCCGTAGCTATTGTCCATACTCCTTTGATGTTGCATCACTGTATTACTCATACCAACTACTTTCGAATTTGAAGGATCCAATTGAAACTCCAATGGCGCAACAGGTATGTTTTAAACCTATTTCTTTAACTGGATTGTTGTTCTAACTTCTTGCTCTATGTTGATTTCAGTTTAAGTTGTATAAATAGTTATGTTCTCATGTGATGCACATTACAAGTGTTGCCAATGCTGTGTAGTTTCTTACACTTATATTCTATCTATGCTGCGGTGTCTTAAAAATATATGAGTTGAACTGTGTCTCTATCTTGATTAGGCAACATAAACTAGAATGATATGGACAATACAATGACCATAGTACATAGATATATGTTTGTTTCATGTTGTTATCCTGTCCACCTTACAACTGAACCTGTTTACCAAAATGAGTTTCGTATACTACATGCTAAACCTGTGATGTGTATGCTTGTTTCTCTTTTAGTATGCAAACAAAATATTGGGGAAGAGCACCCCACTATGCAATGGTAGAGAAAATTATGCAGATAAGGTTGAAGATAGTGAGGCAACCCTGTTGGTCTCCAAGAAAGGTGATAAAAACGATCTTGTAGACAGTGAGAAAACCCCACAGTCCTGTGTTGATGTAGTGTTCGAGTTAGTGGCCAGTACGGCTGGCACAAGCTCTTCGAACTCGCTGCGTGAATCACTTCGGCTTCTTCAGTCTCAGCTACAAGCTGAAAGGCATCCATCAGCTATGCTGCAGCAAGAAGCCGAAGAACTGAGGAAGTCCCTGCAGAATTCAGATGCATACTTTCTTGTCCAACAGCAAGCGCTTGAGGATTTAAGCGCCAAACAAGAGAAAGTTAACAATCTTGCTAAGCATCTTGCCAACATTATGGGTACCTAGGATATTTTTTCTTGAGCTCTTCTTACGTGGTTTCAGTTCTGGACTTGTTTTGTTGCGGCGTTTATATGATGGTTTGTTCCTTATATTTGCACTGGTGGCGAATTTGATGCCCAGTGGATGTAATATGTGTAATAGCCATGATAGCCTAGCATAAGTTGCTTGCTTATTTATTTCCTTGTTGTCTTGTTTATTTCTTTGCTTGTAGTCTTTCCACGGTTTGCTAGAGGCCGCAATAACCTATTTTTTAAAACTAGGCCACAATAACCATGGGCTACATATTTACTGTACTAGCACTGGGCCTCCTACTGGTCATAGAAACAATGGGCCTTCTACGGGCCGTAGAGACAATGGGCCTTCTATGGGTCGTATCATCAATGGGTCTTATATGGGCCGTATGATCGATTGGCCAAACATGGGCCAATAACAAACCGCATTATGGCTGTAAACGGGCTAGAGTTGGAATCGTCCATTCATGGGCCGACCATAATGGGCCGTCGTTAATAGGTCGTATTTGATGACGCTATGAAAACAACCCAATGTATTAACGGGCCATAAATGGGTCGACGGTAACAACAGGCTGAATTTGGCCTACAAGCAGAAAATGACAGTAACGGGTCGTAAGTAACCGAATGCTGGAAATGAGTGTCGGTGTCAAAACCGGCGGATCTCGGGTAGGGGGTCCCGAACTGTGCGTCTAAGGCTAATGGTAATAGGAGGCGGGGGACACAATGTTTACCCAGGTTCGGGCCCTCTCGATGGAGGTAATACCCTACTTCCAGCTTGATTGATCTTGATGATATGAGTATTACAAGAGTTGATCTACCACGAGATCGTAGATGCTAAACCCTAAAAGCTAGCCTATGATTATGATTGTTGTTGTCCTACGGACTAAACCCGCCGGTTTATACAGACACCGATGGGGGCTAGGGTTACAGAGAAAGGAATCCTCATATCCGAATCGGCAAGATTGCCTTCCACGCAAAGGAGAGTCCCATCCGGACACGGTATGATGTCCAACAGTCTGGCATACGCATATAGCCCGATTGTCCAAGGACCCCTAAATCCAGGACTCCCTCAGTAGCCCCTGAACCAGGCTTCAATGACGATGAGTCAGGCGTGCAGATTGTCTTCGGCATTGCAAGGCGGGTTCCTTCTCAGAATAATCCAAAGCGGATCTTGTACAGAAGAATCATGTCCGGCTCTACAAAACAAATTCCACACACCACGATAGAGAGTATAATATCCCACGAGTCCAATCTGCTGACAACTCATAGCGTGACATCACGCCACGGCCCGGTCTTTATTCGAACTGTTGTTATCCCGCCCCTCCGTATTACGAGGTGCGATTTCATTGGCACGTCTTGTAGAAGCAGAGATCGTGTCCCCTTATCATGGGATTCTCATCAATACGGGCATGGGTAACCCAACTGTGCCATCAGCATGGCGCTTGGGAAATAAGTGAGTTTTAGGGCGAATGGGGAGGCGCACGATTTTTACTACCTTTATAAAGGGACAAGGATTCCCCTCTTTCACCCACACCCTCTTCTTCCTCTGCTCATTCATTCTCAGCTCCAGCACCCAAGCTCCCATCTCTTCCGCCCAAAAAGCACTCCAATCTTGTCTGGATCCGGAGCGCAAGGCAAGTGGATGGCCTCCTCCATTCAGGAGAAGGATATCAAGAAACTTCAAGAGGCTGGATACATGGCAAAGAAGATCGCACACCGTCTCCCAGAGGTGGGCAAGATCGTCCCTACTCCGGAACCACACGAGTGGGTTGTATTCCTCCCTCACTTTGTCCGCGGGCTAGGGTTTCCCCTCCACCCATTCGATCGCGGCCTTATGTATTATTACATGATAGATTTCCATGACCTATCCCCCAATTCCTTCCACAACATCTCGACATTCATCGTCGTGTGCGAGTCCTTCCTCCGCATCCTGCCACACTTCGGCCTGTGGCTAAAGATCTTCAACGTGAATCCCAAGGTGGCCGGCGGCGAACACGCCGAGTGCGGGGGAGCCATGGTGAGCAAGATGCCCAACGTCAAATGGCCATCGGGTAAATTCAACGAGGCCGTCAAAGGTTGGAAACAACAGTGGTTCGATATCACCAAGCCACGCGGCGCCAAATGGGCTGCCACCCCTGAGTTCCGATCCGGAGCCCCACTGCGACTCATGTACTGGACAGAAAAGGGCCTGGACTGGCCTTCTTCGATGGGCTGACGGCACTCCAAGCGCGTATCAAGAGCATGGAGGACAAGAATATCAAACTTCTTGACGTGGTCCAGGTGATGTTAGTTCGCAGGATCCTTCCCTGCCAATGTCGGCCTTGCCATCTATGGCAATTTGATCCGGCCAAGCACCAAACCTTGCTAGGGTTCTTCGACACGACGCACGAAGACATCTGGAAGGTGCTATTCAAGCCCGACAAGTCGTGGCCGGACACCACCGAGGATCGCGAGCACAAAGCATCGCGCCCCGCAAGTTTAGTGAGTCTTTATATGTTTTGAAGGTGTATCCTTTATTTGTATACCCTGGGGAAAACACCTAATATTTCCCCGACGATTCTCCCAGGGCTGGACGGAGAAGGCGGAGCGGATCTACTGTCCTGCTCCACTGCCTGAAGAGCAAGCCGGCCCACTTCTGATGAAGATGCTGGTCCCAGCGCCACATAAGGCGCCAAAGAAGAAGGCCAAGAAGGGGGCCAAAAGGATATTAGGGGCAGGCTCCGTTGCAAGGGTACTTAGGATGTGGTGTCCGAAGACACCGAAGCCCACTCCTCCGCCGAAAAAGACGAGGATGAGGAGGAGGAAGAAGAGGAAAGCCAGTCTCCCCCCGCGAGGGGAGGGAAGAAGAGGACGGCCTCCACACGTTTGGAGGCCGAAACATCTAAGAAGGGGAAAGCCTCCCTTCCAGATGAATCCATGCAGCCACTGATAGCAGCCCGGAGTGGGAACCCAGGGTCAAGCCCTTGGCCAAATCGTGAGTACAGTGAAAACCCGGACACCTTCATATATCCAGTCTCACTTTCGCATAGCATTAATGTATCAAGTCACATATTCCGCAGTCCGGCTGGGTCTGACATCGGGCGATCTTCGTTAGAAGATTCATTGGACCCAGGTGCAATGGACAGCGAGACCCTTCCGACGGCCTCTTCCCCCAAAGGTATTGACAACACCGAGGTGTCGTCCCAAAGGGGCCCAGGCCAGGGCGACGGTCGGGAGACCGTCGAAGTGGCGCCAGAGGGCGAAACCTCAGAAACCGGATACATGGGGGAGCAGACCCCCATGGATGCCGAAGGCGGGGGCCGTCCTTAATTCGGCCCCCAGCCAGAGACAACTCCAGAGACAAATACGACTTTGAAGTTAGGTCAGCAACTTTCTTCAACAAAAGGTGGTGCGCCTATTCCACCAGCAACCTTAGTCCACCCTGACGTGTCGAATACTTTATTGGCGGCGCTGCAAAGAGCTTCCATCGTTGAAGAGCAGGGTGCGGTGATTGAGAAGGTTCAGTCTGCCAAAAGCAGGCTGACCGAAGCCTGCACCAGCCTTCTAATAGGCTTTGAGGTAAGTAATGAAGTTAAAAGAATGTCATAATATAGATAGTAGCCCCTGATACACTGTTCAATGTTTCGAAAAGAAAGTCGGACAGAGGATCAAATATATTTCGCAGGAGACTAACTAGGAAATACCTATGTGAATGATCAGGTGTCGTTATTGACTGCCACCGCTCATACTGCGGAGGTCTCCGGACTGAGGTAGAGACTGGAGCGGGCCGAAAAGGAAGTCGGCCAAGTAAAGAAGCAATTGGAGGATAACCACGTTATGGGATAACTTTGTTTGTATTTAAATACAAGTGAATCGTTATTTTAACTGAAAAATGTCATGGTATGTAATAGGAGAACCGACCGAAGTCGAGGCTCTTAAGAAGGCGGTAGCCGAGACCGATAAAAGAGTGGCCAAGGAGCAGGCCACTCATGAAAACCATGAGGCCCGGGTCATTGAAGTTCAACAAGAGCTCCAATAAGCCATAGGGAAGTACGAGACCTTGGAGCAGAGTATAAAGGATCATGAATCCGAACTCACCAAGGCTCGCCAATCCGCATGCGATGCCCGGGCTAAAGCCCAAGTCGCCCTCCAGGAAATCGAGGAGGCCCGAAAGTCGCCGCGGGTAAGGCCTTTATTATGTAGAGCAAATACGTGAAGGAAAGATTTCGTTTACTGACCCGGATTCGGAGTTCTCCAAGGGTGTTTGCGGATCTGCCGCGCAGCATGTCTGACACTAAACAATTTTACCGAGGCCAAGAGGGGAGCTCTATGGAGAAGCCGTTCTGGTCGCAATATCTTGCCCCAGAATACCCCGTACCCTTTACCGATCAGCTGAAGCAGCTGGTCGAGCTGCATAGGGCAGCCGGACTAGCCCTCAAGGATTTGATTATCCGGCTATGGCCTACCGAACCGATTCCCAGCAGCTACTTTGGACTCGTGAAGCGGATGGTTAGTGCCTTCCCTTGTCTTGACGCGATCAAGCGGTCGGTCTGCATTGAAGGTGCGCGAATGGCTTTTGCCTGCGCCAACGTGCATTGGGCGAAGATGGATGCTGTGAAGCTGATGACGGAAGGACCTGCCAAAGGGAAAGAGCACCGCAAACCCAAGCTGTATTATGACAGTGTCCTGGAGGGATCCCGCCTTGTGGCGGAACAGTGTTCCAAGGATATTATATTTCCATGAATGTATGCATGTTATCCTATGCTGTAATATGAAACAAGGTAGTTCTGTAAAATAATGCTAGTTATTTGGACTATTACCTCCTGCGCAACCGTTTTTTAATTAATTCTGGGAGTTGGCCATCGTCGGCTTCTGTCCCCACGTAGGAATTACGGGGGTGTTCGGGATAAATCTAAACACTCTTTACTCCAGATTTTTGGTCCTTAAAGGAGTTGTTTAGCGCGATGAACCAGGCAATAGGACTATAAGGCTTTATCACCCTCACTTAGCCATAGGAGTTTGACAAAAGGAAGGTAGGCATAGCCCCTAGTGTTCAGAAGACCGAACTTGGGGTATTGTAAAACGCCTGATCGGATAAGAACCGATCCATCGCACGATGCATTAGTTATCGCATGATGCGGAAGAAATCATTAAGGATTTTGTGACCTCTCGAACAACTGACCAGCTCTTGCCGCATCATGACAGTCAGTTTTTCGCTTTCTTTACTGAGGTGCTCATCCGAAAGAACCGGGACACAATCGGAGTAGTTCTCCCTTTACTACCCTAGCTGATATAGCGGAACATAGGGTAGCAAGCACAGGAGCCGGGCAACCCAACTGTTGACCAAAGACATGATTCGGAGCCAATGTATATAATGCTATAAGTTCGGGGTGCCGAACTGCACTGTAAAAGTGTTTGGACTTTCCTGCCGTGTTATGGCGTACAATGAAGCCCCTGGCGCATTAAGGCGTACCAAAATGTACGGGTGCAATTGAAAATAGTTAGACAAGGAAAAATTAGGTAATAAGCAAACAATGCCCATTACTTTTCATTGTAATTTACTTAATACGTCAAGGCGTCTATGTACAAGTAGTGCCATAAGCAAATAAGGCTTTTTAGCATGCCATGACCAATAGCGAGTTCCCTGCTGGTTTTTGAAAACAGGTATGACGATCGTTAGCAGAGACCGCCTGGGTATTCCCGTGTACGTCCAAGCCCCTATCTTTCTTAGCGTATCCACCCCGCTATGGGTCCAATTAGCAGGTTTATCAGAAAAGGCCTCACGAAGAGAAAAAACCTGAAAGAAAGAGAAAAAGTGAAGGTATGCGGATCCAGGAGCGGTTGAGCCACATTGTGGGCCGCAGTCGAGTTGTGCCTCCGTCCATGCCCATGGTATTTTAAGTGCGTAGTTGTGTACGCGCCACACTGATTTTTCCGCTTTGTTGGGGCTAGGATGAAGGCCGGGTTGCTAGGTGAGCTCTGGACAAGCCGGATGGTCCTGTTGTAGAGTAGCGCGGACCCGCTTAATGGTGTCCGGGGGCTTTATTGCCAAATTGATGTTTTGCCTAAGAAGGCTATTCTGTACTTCTGCTGTAAGGGCCGCGGTGCCCTCCTCAGTAAGGAGGGAGTGCTCCGTGTTTCCATTGGCTGTTATAACACCGCGAGGTCTGGGCATCTTGAGCCTAAGGTATGCATAGTGCGGCACAGCATTGAGATAAGCAAATGCGGTTGAAAGTGCAACTATCCCTAGGGGGTTTTGGTAATTCATAACAACATATAGCTCATTGAGCTAATGCTATTCCAAGACAAATATTTCAGGAAAGCTCAATGAATGGCATGGCATGGATGACGAAACTGGATCCCTCAAAATATTAAGGACAAAGGATTGGCTCAAGCTCAAAAGCTCAAGACTCTACATTTTACATTTTTAGTGATCCAAGATCACATTGAGTCTATAGGAAAAGCCAATACTATCAAGGAGGGATGAGGTGTTGTTTAATGAGCCTCTTGCTTCAAGTGCTTAGTGATATGCTCCAAAAAACCCTCAACTACTTTCTCACATCCACATATGACCTAAACTCAAAGTCAAAATCGGTCCCACCGATTCTTTCTATCTGGCGCCACCGAGTTCAAATGTCATAGTCACTCCTACAAACCCTAGGAAAATCGGTCTCACCGATAGGGTTCTCGGTCTCACCGAGATGGGAATATAATCTCTATGTTTCCCTTCGTAACGTTTCGGTCTAACCGAAGTGAGAGATCGGTCCCACCAAGATTGCAATGTAAACTCTCTGTTTCACTTTCGTAACATTTCGGTCTCACCGAAAAGAGCGAATCGGTCCCACCGAGTTTACCTGACCAACTCTCGGGTTAGCTAATTACCAAAATCGGTCTAACCGAGTTTTTGTAATCGGTCTCACCGAGATTACATTATGCGCTAACCCTAACCATATCGGTCCTACCGAGTTGCATGTCGGTCCCACCGAAAACCCTAACGGTCACTAGATTTACTAAATCGGTCCGATCGAGTTTGTTGATTCGGTACCACTGAGTTAGGTAAATTGTGTGTAACGGTTAGATTTTGTGTGGAGGCTATATATACCCCTCCACCACCTCTTCATTCGTGGAGAGAGCCATCAGAACAAACCTACACTTCCAACTTACCATTTCTGAGAGAGAACTACCTACTCATGTGTTGAGACCAAGATATTCCATTCCTACCATATGAATCTTGATCTCTAGCCTTCCCCAAGTTGCTTTCCACTCAAATCTTCTTTCCACAAGATCCAAATCCTATGAAAGAGAGTTGAGTGTTGGGGAGACTATCATTTGAAGCACAAGAGCAAGGAGTTCATCATCAACGCACCATTTTTTACTTCTTGGAGAGTGGTGTCTCCTAGATTGGCTAGGTGTCACTTGGGAGCCTCCGACAAGATTGTGGAGTTGAACCAAGGAGTTTGTAAGGGCAAGGAGATTGCCTACTTCGTGAAGATCTACCGCTAGTGAGGCAAGTCCTTCGTGGGCGACGACCATGGTGGGATAGACAAGGTTGCGTCTTCGTGGACCCTTCGTGGGTGGAGCCCTCCGTGGACTCGCGCAACTGTTACCCTTCGTGAGTTGAAGTCTCCATCAATGTGGATGTACGATAGCACCACCTATCGGAACCACCACAAAAACATCCATGTCTCCAATTGCGTTTGAATCCTCCAAACCCTTCCCTTTATATTCTTCCAAGTTGCATGCTTTACTTTCCGCTGCTCATATACTCTTTGCATGCTTGCTTGAATTGTGTGAAGATTGCTTGACTTGTCCAAAGACAGCTAAAATCTGCCAAAGCCTAAAATTGGGAAAAGGTTAAGTTTTTAATTGGTCAAGTAGTCTAATCACCCCCCCTCTAGACATAATTCAAGGTCCTACAATTGGTATCAGAGCTTTGGTCTCCATTTGCTTTGATTTCCATAGCTTTTGGTGGTCATAGCCTTGGTTTCACAACCTAGGAGTGTATGGCGTCTAGCGAGGGAAATTATCACCGTAGAGGTCCTTACTTTGATGGAACTAATTTTGCTAGTTGGAAGCATAAGATGAAAATGCATATTCTTGGACATAACCCCGCCGTTTCGGCTATTGTGTGTATTAGCTTGCAAGGTGGATTCTTTGATGGGAGAGAGCCGAACCGTGAAGCTAGCGTGGAAGAGTTGAAGATGCTGCAATACAACGCTCAAGCTTGTGATATCCTCTTCAATGGCTTGTGCCCCGAAGAATTCAACAAAATCAGCCGTCTTGAGAATGCAAAGGAAATTTGGGATACTTTGATTGATATGCATGAAGGTACCGACTCCGTCAAGGAATCCAAGTTGGATGTGCTCCAAAGTCAGTTTGACAAGTTCAAAATGAAGGATGGTGAAGGTGTCGCTGAAATGTACTCTAGGCTTGCTCTTATCACAAATGAGATTGCCGGCTTAGTAAGTGAAGAGATGACCGATAGATTCATCATCAAGAAGATCCTAAGAGCATTGGATGGAAAGTATGATACCGTGTGCACATTGATCCAAATGATGCCAAATTACAAAGATCTCAAGACAACGGAAGTCATTGGAAGAATTATTGCTCATGAGATGTCACTCAAGGATAAGGAGGAACTTCACAACAAGTCAAGTGGTGCTTACAAAGCCTCATGTGAAGCCCCCACATTATCAAGTGAGAAACAAACCTTCAATGAAGAATTGAGCTTAATGGTGAAGAACTTCAACAAATTCTACAAGAGTAGAAGCAAAGAAAGAAGCTCTAAGTTAAGGTCCTATAATGACAAAAGATCTTCTAGTCGAGAGCGCAATTGCTACAATTGTGGGAGACCCGGACACTATTACAATGAGTGTACGACACCCTACAAAAGAAGAGAAGATTCTCCAAAAAGAAGAAGTAGAAGAGAAGAATCACCTCCAAGAGAGAGAAGTAGTAGAGATGATCGTTATGAACGAAGACCCTCACGGAGAAGTAAGGAGTCGGAAAGGAAGGACAAGTCATCAAAGATCTACACAAAACGAAGACATCAAGCTCATGTTGGTGAATGGGTATCCGGCTCCGACTCCGACAATCACTCCGAGAGAAGCTATCACTCCGACTCCGAATATACTCAACATGAAGGTGTTGCCGGTCTAGCACTTGTGTCAACCAACTCCTATGACATATTTGATTCACCAAATGAAGGAATTGGAAGATGCTTCATGGCCAAAGGTCCTAAGGTAACACACCCCGAGTATGTTGATTTTAATAGTGATGAACATGACTTGTTAGGTGATGATGATTTACTTGTTGACAACTCTAGTGATGAATACTATGATGAAACGTCAATTAATCATGCTAATCAATATAAAACGAATGACAATGATAAGGAGAAGATTGATCTTCTAACTAAAGAACTAAACACTCTAAAGTTAGCTCATGAAACTATCTTCGAAAATCATTGAGAACTTTTAAGGGCTCATGAGAAGTTACGCTTTGAAAAGCTCAATCTTGAGCAAGAGCATGAGTTCTTAAAGGCAATCAATGATGATCTCCGTAAGAAAAGTTGTTCTTACATTGCCAAGCGTTTACTATTATCTACTTACATGCCTCAAGTCAAGTCTAGTAACAAGTACAAGAAAGATTCTTCCACTAGTAGTAACAATAATAATGTCAAATCCAATATTGTTGCTTCTAGTAGTTCTCTTGATTCCACTAATGATTCGCTTAGCCAAGTTACACTTGAGCAAGAAAATAGCTTATTGAAGGGAATTATAGAGAAAGGCGTATACAAGAGCCTTGCCGGGAGTAAGCAATTCGAAGAAATTGTACGCAAGCAAGGAAGGCACCGGAAGAATCAAGGTGTTGGTTTTGAACGGAAGTTCAATGCCAATGGAGTTGAGTGGGAAGAAGATCAATACCCCAAGACGAAGTTTGTTCCTCAACAAGAGAAGTATGATCCTACTTCCTTCAAGGGAACACAAGCACGAGATGATCTTCCACCACAAGACCATAAGAACAAGGGCAAGGCCAAGCTTCAAGAGGAGATTGATGCATTTGAAGAAGCACCTAAGGCCTTGGTCAAGTGGGTTCCCAACACTACGTCAAGTTCTACTTCATCAAGTACAACTACAACTCCAAGGATTCCCATCAAGATGATGTGGATCCCGAAGAAGAAGAACTAGAGTGTTCTTGAGGGTGACTCCGCCAACATTCTTCACTCATATCATTATGGCAAGGACAAGTGCAATCAACTTCCATATCTTGCACTAGTTCAAGGAGTCACAAACCCTCATGTTGGTAAGGCAAGGGACAAGGTAGCCTAATGTTTTCAAGGACATCATCTTGTGTGTGCGTCACTCTATGTCTATGGATATTCTTGTTTGTTCCTTGTGGGAGTAACCCATGTAGGTATTGACAGTGCAACTCACTCCAAAGGATTGCTCCAAATGATCTACATCAACATTGAGCATCCACATCTTCAACACCTACATGAAGTCATCATCAAAAAACCCCAAGGTTAGTTCATCCCTCTAAGGGGGGATCTCACATCTAGGGGGAGCTTAACTCTAAGAATTGAGTCAAAGCAACTCTAATGATGTGAAGACATCAATGCATTATGTAAAAGTGGTAACCCCCCTTGAGCTTAAATGATGAGTATGACCTATGATCAAATGTTCTCATTTGAATCCTAAGTCAATATACTCATATATAGATGACCTAGTCATCGCCAATTGTTTGATAGATGCTAGGATTGGTTGTGCATGCTTTGCCACATATTTCATTTGCCATTTTATCGTGTGAGCATGTTGGTTGCATATTTTACTCATTCGAGGACATCCACTTGTTGTTTTGATTGATTGATTTCTTTTTCTTTGGCCAAGTGGATGGACAAGAATGCCTAAGAATCTTCTCTAGCTATCTATGCTTTTCTCGTCTCAAACTCTAGTCATGCTACATCACAAAATTTGATCAAGTCAGATTCGAACCACTCTGTGTGAGGAGCACTCGGAGTCTCCGATTCGTCATAGACTTAAACTTCCAAAACTTCTTTGTGTGTTTCGGTCTGACCGATTCTTCCATTTCGGTCATACCGAGATCACTAAGTCGATCTAGGTTTTCCATCTTGGTGCAACTGGTTTGAAATTTTCGGTCACACCGAGTTGCTGTAACCGTCAACAGTTATGCATCTCGGTGCCACCTAGTCGTTCCACTCGGTCACACCGACAGGTCGGGCTATATATTCTCACGGGCAAAAATTTGGAAAACTTTCTCCAAACCTCTTCGCCTGTGCATAGCTCGCTCTGCCTTCTAGGTGTCCGGATCGTCGACTTCGTCGCCAGCCGCCTCCTGTCGCTGGTCTCCACCGCCGTCAACGGATTTCAACTCTACCGTTGCCGCCGTAGCGAGTTCATCGCCGAGCTAGGGTATGAACTCGATCACAGTGCTATCCTCATCTGATTCTCAGCACATTGTGTTCATTATGATTCTTGCCATGATTGAAACACCTCTATCCAGTCAAAACAATCCTTAGAATAGATGCGATTTGGAAATTTAGGGTTAGGTTTCCGCCGAAACCATCTCGGACCCACCGAGTTGAAAAACTCGGTCCCACCGATTCGGCTAACGCCATTGCACTATTAACTCTTGGTCTGACCGAGAATTGCTAATCGGTGTGACCGATTTTAGAACTTTGTGAAACCCTAGCAGTCTCAGTGCCACCGAACTGTGATTCGGTCTGACCGAGTTCACTAGTTTAGGTTCCAAAACTGCGTCGGTATCACCGAGTTTGAAAATCGGTTGATCCGAAATGCTTTCTGTGGAAAACTAAAACTAAGTTTTTGGATCATTCTTTTGCAAAAATATCTTCATTTTATGATGCTCATCCACTCTATCTCATCTATAACTATTCACAAGGTCAGCAGTCGGTGTTTGCAGCATGTCAGACCAAAGTGACAGTTAGAACAAGTCAGAAGAGCACAATCACATGAGTGAGGGCACTAGTCCCTCTAGCACTTCAGATGATGGCAGCAGGAGCACCCCAAGCAATCTTCCCAAAGCTGCCACCAGGACAAGGAAGAAAAGAACCTCAGAATCTGAGGATGAGGATTATGTGGCAGAAGAGAATAAGGCCACTTCCAAGAAGAAGGTTGTCAAGAAAGAATATGGTTCTGCTGCAGACACTAAGCCAGTTGTGCAGAAGAAGTCACCTGCAAGAAGGATTCCCACTTCCAAACCTAGGAAGGTTGCCACTGGAGAAACCATGAAGTTTTGTATTGAGTCAGAAGATGAAGCTGCTGGTCAAGACAAGAAGAAGAAGAGAGTCAGAACCACCACTGCCAAAGTTCTTGGCAATCCCTCTATGAGGAGAGACTCTGAAGAAGAGGAAGGAGAGGTTGCTGCACCAGCACCCAAGGCACAAAAGCTGATGGGTGATGCTATAAGGTCAGGGGCTGTATCATCAAAGCCCAAAGAAGCACCCAAAGCTGCCCTCAAGCCCAAGAATGCACCAAAAAGGAATACCAGTAGTATAACTGCTACTGAGAAGAACAAGGCCCCAATGCCTGAAGTTGCTGCTGAGGAAGATGATGAAGGACAAGTCCTGAGGAACCTGAAGCCAAAGATTCCAGACCACAATGATGCTCATCCTGTGGCTGAGAACATGAAGCTAAGAAAGGATGCAGGACTCAGACAGTGGAGGTTGTCTGATCCCTATGCTATCAGGAGAAGAACTACTGTTGATTACAGGTTCCACACAAAGGAACAACATGATTTCTATGAGAGAGTGTTGTTGGACAAGAAGCCTATAGTATGTGATATGAGGTGGGTCGACCGGACCTACATGAAGGAGAATGAGGAACACTATCCTGGAGTGCAAGACAGTTTCATTGCTTGTGGAGTTGCAGACTTTGTTGGGAAGAAGCTCACAAAGTGGAATGATGAGCTCATTATGCAATTCTACTCCACAGCATATTTCTATCCTGATGGCAGGATAGTTTGGATGTCTGAAGGTACAAGGTACCAATCAACCATTAAAGAATGGGCAAATCTGATCAATGCCCCAATGGAGAGTGAAGATGACTTGGATGTCTATGCCAAGAAGAAGATGGATCACAATTCCATGGCACATATGTACAAGGAGATCCCAAATGCTGCAATTGAGACACATAAATTTGGATCTGTGCATTATCTTCTGTCAGGGCTGCCAACGATCAACTGGATCCTAAGGCACACTCTATTGCCCAAGTCATGTGACCACAACATGATCAGAGGGCATGCAATTAACTTGCTACACTTGTTTGATGTGCCACAGAAATTCAAGGTCATGAGCCTCATGGTTGAGACTATCAAGAGGACATCAGTAGACCAGAAGAGAAGTTGTGGATATGCCCCATAAATTTAGGAGTTGATTAACTCAAAGATGGGCACAGGAACATATCTATTGGATAAGGAACACTTTGTTCTCTATCCAGACTTTGAGGACAATCAAGAGGTCATGAATGAGAATGAACCATCTTCTGTGCATGCTCAAGCCAAGAAGGAGAAGGCAAGGACAGAGAAGGCTACCAAGATCCCAACAATGGAAGAGGCATCTCAGTACTTTCTAAAAAGCAAACAGGATCAACTAGGCTACTTGATAGCATCCACTCTGAGGATTGAGAAGGGGCTGGCCACCTTGACTCAAAACAAGGAGAGCCTGGACAGGATCATGGAGCAGAAGTTCTACAATCTAGATGTGAAGGTTACTGAGATCCAGTCTATTGTTGAGCAGCTTCAGGATGACATGGAGGAGAGGAAAGGCAAGACAACCACAGATGCGTTTGCCAGAGTACCTAGAGCTCAAAGATCAGCTGCAGTGCCAGTGACAGACACCAAAGCCACTACATCTGCATCAGCTACAGCTCCTACAGTTCCAGTGCAACCAGCTTCAGCACCCACACCTTCAGCTCCATCCACATAAACTGAAGTCTTCGCCCAAGGAGCCATCTCTACACCACCACCTGAAGACCAAGCCAAAGAGATGATATAGTACTATGCATTTTCTAGGAACTTTTTGGTAACTTGTTGCCAAAGGGGAGAAAAATGTATAGATTATAGGCTTCGAGAGAGAGAGAGTTTGCTTTTTGTTCTCTCTTTATTTGGTGGTTAATCTTTTGATTGCTTGAGATACTATGCTATTATCTGTGAGACATTGATGATCATATGTTTGATCATAAGCTACACTTATGCTTGTTAGATGATACTACCTTACTTATCCTTATATGATCATTCACTTTGCTTGGTGATGAGTGCATGTATTCAATCTTTATTATTTTGAGCGCTCCACCAAGTTGTATGTGACATGGAAGAGTAACCCATGAGCCTAATTCCTTGTGCATTTCCAGTCCAAAGCAAATCTTAAACTATGCACAAATTTAGGGGGAGCTCTTTCTTATCACATACTTCTCAAAGCGATGATGTTTTTCAATCTTATTATCATTTGTCGAAGCTTTGATCTATATGTTGTCATCAATTACCAAAAAGGGGGAGATTGAAAGTGCAACTATCCCTAGGTGGTTTTGGTAATTCAAACAACATATAGCTCATTAAGCTAATGCTATTCCAAGACAAATATTTCAGGAAATCTCAATGAATGGCATGGCATGGATGATGAAAGTGGATCCCTCAAAATATTAAAGACAAAGGATTGGCTCAAGCTCAAAAGCTCAAGACTCTACATTTTACATTTTTAGTGATCCAAGATCACATTGAGTCTATAGCAAAATCCAATACTATTAAGGAGGGATGAGGTGTTGCTTAATGAGCCTCTTGCTTCAAAAAACCCTCAACTACTTTCTCACATCCACATATGACCTAAACTGAAAGTCAAAATAGTGATATGCTCCAAAAAAAACCTCAACTACTTTCTCACATCCACATATGACCTAAACTCAAAGTCAAAATCGGTCCCACTAGTTCTTTCTATCCGGCGCCACCGAGTTCAAATGTCAAAGTCACTCCCACAAACCTTAGGCAGATCGGTCTCACCGATAGGGATCTCGGTCTCACTGAGATGGGATTGTAATCTCTCTGTTTCCCTTCGTAACGTTTCGGTGTAACCAAAGTGAGCGATCGGTCCCACCGAGATTGCAATGTAAACTCTCTGTTTCCCTTTCGTAACATTTCGGTCTCACCGAAAAGAGCGACTCGGTCCCACCGAGTTTACCTGACCAACTCTCTGGTTAGCTAATTACCAAAATCGGTCTCACTGAGTTTGTGTAATCGGTCTCACCGAGATTATGTTATGCCCTAACCCTAACCATATCGGTCCTACCGAGTTGCATGTCGGTCCCACCGAAAACCCTAACGGTCACTAGAGTTAGTAAATTGGTCCGACCGAGTTTGTTGATTCGGTCCCACCGAGTTTGGTAAATTGTATGTAACGGTTAGATTTTGTGTGGAGGCTATATATACCCATCCACCTCCTCTTCATTCGTTGAGAGAGCCATCAGAACAAACCTACACTTCCAACTTACCATTTTTGAGAGAGAACTACCTACTCATGTGTTGAGACCAAGATATTCCATTCCTACCATATGAATCTTGATCTCTAGCCTTCCCCAAGTTTCTTTCCACTCAAATCTTCTTTCCACCAGATCCAAATCCTATGAGAGAGAGTTGAGTGTTGGGGAGACTATTAGTTGAAGCACAAGAGCAAGGACTTCTTCATCAATGCACCATTTGTTACTTGTTGGAGAGTGGTGTCTCCTAGATTGTCTAGGTGTCACTTGGGAGCCTCCGACAAGATTGTGGAGTTGAACCAAGGAGTTTGTAAGGGCAAGGAGATCGCCTACTTCGTGAAGATCTACCCCTAGTGAGGCAAGTCCTTCATGAGCGATGACCATGGTGGGATAGACAAGGTTGCTTCTTCTTGGACCCTTCATTGGTGGAGCCCTCCATGGACTTGCGCAACTGTTACCCTTCGTGGGTTGAAGTCTCCATCAACATGGATGGACAATAGCACCACCTATCAGAACCATGACAAAAACATCCGTGTCTCAATTTGCGTTTGAATCCTCCAAACTCTTCCCTTTACATTCTTGCAAGTTGCATGCTTTACTTTCCGTTGCTCATATACTCTTTGCATGCTTGCTTGAATTGTGTGAAGACTGCTTGACTTGTCCAAAGATAGCTAAAATCTGCCAAAGTCTAAAATTGGGAAAAGGTTAAGTTTTTAATTGGTCAAGTAGTCTAATCACCCCACCTATAGACATACTTCATGGTCCTACAGCAGTTTGTCCGAGCAGTGTGTGATATCCACTATGGAAAGGGACGATGTCGAAGAGTAATTCTTCGCTTCGGAAATTATCCGGGGATCCGAAGACCACTTCCAATGTGATTGAGCCTATACAACATGCCTCTACACCTGGTATGACACCTTTAAAGGTGGTTTTGGTGGACTTGATCCTTGAAGGATCAATACCCATTTTGCGCATTGTATCCTGATAAAGCAGGTTCAGGCTGCTACCATTGTCCATGAGGACGCGTGTGAGGTGGAATCCGTCAATGATGGGGTCAAATACCAGTGCGGCTGAACTGCCGTGGCGGGTACTGGTCGGATGGTCCCTTCGATTGAAAGTGATCGAGCAGGAGGACCACAGGTTGTATTTTGGGGCGACTGGCTCCATCGCGTAGATGTCCCTTAGTGCGCGCTTACGCTCCCTTTCAGGGATATGGGTAGCATATATCATATTCACCGTTTTCACTTGGGGAGGAAACTTCTTCTTTCCCCCTGTGTTCGGTGGCCGGGGTGCCTCGTCGTTGTCGCTTTGCAATCCCTTTTCTCCGTTTTCGATGTTTAACTTGCCGGCCTGTTTAAAGACTCAACATTCTTTGTTGGTGTGATTGGCTGGCTTATCGGTGGTGTCGTGGATTTGGCATGGACGATCGAGTATGTGGTCCAGGCTGGAAGGGCCCGAATTGTTTCTATTAAATGCCATTTTCGCTGCCCGGACTTGGAGCCACTGAATCCGCCATTGACGGCCGTGTCTTCAGAGTTTTCGCCATTGTTTTGACGCTTGTGTTTACTGTGTCGGGGCTTGCTGTTACTGTCTCTGGCTTCGGATGTGCCAGGCTTACTTGAGGTGCTGTTGCTACGAGCTAGCCAGCTATCCTTGCCCGTGCAAAAGTGGGTCATGAGCGTCATGAGGGCTGCCATGGACTTTGTCTTTTTTTGGCCGAGGTGTCGGGCAAGCCACTCGTCACGGATGTTGTGCTTAACGGCTGGTAGGGCTTCAGCATCCGAAGAGTGGACGATTTGATTCTTTTTAGTTAAGGACCCAGTCTAGAATTTCCTGGCAGACTCTCTGGGCTGTTGGATTATATGACTTAAGTCATCGGCATCCGGAGGTCGGGCATAAGTGCCTTGGAAGTTGTCAAGGAATGCATCTTCCGGGTTCTCCCAACTGCCAATACTGTTTTTGTGCAGACTATTCAACCAGTGCCTAGCTGGTCCCTTGAGTTTTAGCGGGAGATACTTGATGGCATGGAGGTCATCGCCGCGCGCCATATGTATATGGAGAAGGAAGTCCTCGATCCATACCGCGGGATCTGTTATTCCATCGTATGATTCAATGTTCACGGGTTTAAACCCTTCTGGGAATTCATGTTCCATTACTTCATTGGTGAAGCATAGGGGGTGTGCGGTGACCCTGTGCCGGCTACGTCGCAACACAGGTCAAATGGAGCCAATCTATGGTATTCGGGCCAGATAGGTGTGTATCCCGCATGGTGGCCATCGTTGCACGTTGGGGCGCACCACCGCGATCCATAGATCGATCTAGTCTAGCCTGCTCTATTCTCTGAGTTGCATCGCAGGTCATGTGTGTTTCCCCGAGCTGTTGTGTTTTTGTTTGTTCGGCGACGTGGTGCCGGCTGGTGCTCAGGCTGAATTGCCGCTTTATCTTGACCACGTGGTGGTCTATCAGCCGCATTATGCGCTGGTAGTGCTGGCTCCAACGCCTCGTCATCGAATTGAGGTAGCAGTTTGTGCTTTGGGTAACTTTTGGTTGGGCGTTCCAGTCTGTATTCCTTGGCTGCCAGGACCTTAGTCCATCTATCAGTGAGCAGATCTTGATCACCTCGAAGCTGCTGCTGCTTCTTCTTCAGGCTTTTTCTACTGGCTCTAAGCCGGCGCTTGAAAATGCTCCTGCTCAGCGGGATCCTCAGGCACGATAAATTCTTTCTTGCCGAGGCTCACCTCGTCCTCGGAAAGGGGCATGTAATTGCGGTTTTCCGAGTCGTCATTCACGGCTTGTTTGTCGGGGCTGGCTCGCTGTCGGTGTCAAAACCGTTGGATCTCGGGTAGGGGATCCCGAACTGTGCGTCAAAGGCTAATGGTAAAAGGAGGCGGGGAACACAATGTTTACCCAGGTTCGGGCCCTCTCTATGGAGGTATACCCTACTTCCTGGTTGATTGATCTTGATGATATGAGTATTACAAGAGTAGATCTACCACGAGATCGTGGAGGCTAAACCCTAGAAGCTAGCCTATGATTATGATTGTTCTTGTCCTACGGACTAAACCCTCCGGTTTATATAGACACTGGAGGTGGCTAGGGTTATATAGAGTCGGTTACAGAGAAAGAAATCTACATATACGAATTGCCAAGCTTGCCTTCCACGCAAAGGAGAGTCCCACCCGGACACGGGACGAAGTCTTCAATCTTGTATCTTCATAGTCCAACAGTCTGGCACAAGTACATAGTCCGGCTGTCCAACGACAACCTAATCCAGGACTCCCTCAGTAGCACCTGAACCAGGCTTCAATGACGATGAGTCCGGTGCACAGATTGTCTTCGTTATTGCAAGGCGGGTTCCTTCTCCGAATACTCCAAAGAAGATCTTGAACATAAGGATCGTGTCCGGCTCTGCAAAATGAATTCCACATACCACCGTAGAGAGCACAATATTCCACAAGTCTAATCTGCTGACAAATTTTCATAGCATGACATCACGCCGCGGCCTGGTTATTATTCAAACCGTTTTTCCCAACCTGCTACTACACATCTTGCGAGGCGGTTCCATTGGCACGTCTTCTCGAAGTAGAGATCGTGTCCCCTTATTACGAGATACTCATCAATACGGGTGTAGGTAACCCAACCGCGCCATCAACACAGCGCTTGGGAAATAAGCGAGTTTACGGGGCAAGTGGGGAGGCGCACAGCTTCTACCGCCCTTTATAAAGAGATAAGGATTCCCCTTTTTTCACCCACGCCTTCCTCTTCCTCTGCTCATCCATTCCCTCGCTCGAGCTCTAGCGCTCAAGCTTTCACCTTCTCCGGAAATTCATTCCAAGCATGTCCGGAGTGGGAGGCAAGTGGATGGTCCGCTCCGTTATGGAGGAGGACATCATGAAGCTTCGGGAGGCCGGATATCTGGTCGCAAACATCGCGCACCGGCTTCCGGCCGAAGGGCAGATCATCCCTACCCCGAAACCCCAGGAGAGGGTAGTGTTTCTCTCTCACTTTGTCCGTGGACTGGGATTCCCCCTCCACCCCTTCGTCTGCGGGCTTATGTTCTACTACGGGCTGGACGTCCATGATCTGGCCCCTAACTTCATCCTCAACATCTCGGCGTTTATAGTCATGTGCGAGGCCTTCCTCCGCATTACGCCCCACTTCGGCCTATGGCTGAAGACCTTCAACGTGAAGCCGAAGGTGGTGGGCGGCCAACAAGCGGAGTGTGGGGGCGCCATGGTGGGCTGGATGCCCAATGTCACCTGTCCCGAAGGCTCCTATGTGGAGACTGTGAAGGGGTGGCAATCGGGGTGATTCTACATCACCGAGAAGCATGCGGCTCACCATGCGGCTCACCTCCTGGAAAGAGAAGGGCTTAGCCTGGGGTTCAGCGGTGGAGCTTACCAGACTCCAGACCTGCATCAAAAATATGATAGGCAACAAAATCAAGCTTGTCAATGTGGTCCAGGTCCTGCACATCCGCCGGATCCTTCCATGTCAGAGACGGGCTTACAATCTGTGGGAGTTCGACCCGGCCGAGCGCCAGATGCTGCGAGAGCTCTTCGACATGATGCATGAAGACGTCTGGATGGTGCTCTTCAAGGCCACCGAGGTCCCCCCACCCATAACCGAAGATCGCGGACTCAGCGCGAAACGCCAAGCCCATCTGGTGAGTTTTTATATTTTGCAAGATGTGCCCTTTACCAACACATCCGCGGGAGGAAACTAAGCCTCCACGCTGATTTAATCAGGACTAGGTATCGATGCCGGAGCGGATCGACTATCCGGCTCGGCTACCCGAAGATCAAGCATCATCTATCCTATCTAAGATGCTGTTTTCGGCGCCCTATGAGGTGCTAGAGAAGAAGGCCAAGAAGAACGCCATGGGGACCAGGAAAGGTCTCCATCGCAAGGTGACATCGGACGCAATGTCCGAAGACACCGAAACACACTCCTCCAATGAATACGAGGAGGAAGAAGAGGAAATCCCTACCCCCCAACCGGGGGGAGAAGAAGAGGAAGGTCGCCCCGTCTGGGGAGGCCGAAGCATCCAAGAAGGGAAAGACCTTCCTTCTGGACCATTCCACCAAAGCCACCTACAGCGGGGAGGAGTGGTTGCCCAGGGACAAGCCCCTGGCTAGGTCGTAAGTATCCGGATACTATAGTACTCTCGGTATGTTTTGCTTTATTGCTTCTTATCATGCTGAACATGCATATGCAGTCCGGCCAAGTCCCACATTGATGTATCTTCTTTGGATGGGTCTTTAGGCCCGTTGGTGATGAACAACGATTCACTCCTGACAGCCTCCTCCCCCAGGCCCGTAGACGACACCAAGGTGTTGTCTCAGAGGAAGACCCCCATGGACTCCGATAACGGGGGCCACAGCAAGTCTGGCCCCCAGCCAGAAACTGCTCCCGAACCCCTAGTGGTTCCAGATTCAGGCAGGCAGCCTCTCTCTAAGGGGGTAATCCGCTGTGCCGATGACCTCTATCCTTCCAGAGGCATCAGACAACTTGCTAGAAGCGCTTCGAAGCGCTTCTATTGATGAAGAACACCGTACCATCATGAGTACGGTGATAGAGAAGGTTCGGTCCGGCAAGAGCGGATTGACCGAAGCCTGCGCCAGTCTTGTAACAGGCTTTGAGGTAAGTAATAAAATTGTAAGAAAATATGATAGTATAGACAGTAGCCCCTGATGCTCTGTTTGGTGTTCAGAAAGAAAGGCCGAACAGAGGATCAAATAACATCTGCAGGAGTCTAACAGAAAATATATATGTTTATAAGCAGGCTTCACTCCTGGCCACTACCGCTCGTAATGCAGAGGTCTCGGGACTGAAGCGATACCTAGAGCGGACCGAGGGAGAGCTCGGCCTCGTGAAGAGGCAGCTTGAGGAGAACAAAGGTACACAATACCCCATCTATATATGTATAAAGAAAACATGGATTTTGCTAATAGAAGTGTCATGAACTTTAATAGGAGCCACGACCGAAGTGGTGGCCCTTAAGAAGGCGCTGACCGAGGCCAAAGATAAAGTGGCCAAGGAGCGGGCCGAGCGCGAGAAGCAAGATACCCGACTCGAAGAGGTCTAGCAAGAGCTCTAGGATTTCGTCAAAAAATACGAGTCCTTGGAGCCTGACTCTAAGACGCAAGAGTCCAAGCTTGCTAATACTCTCCAGAGCGCACGAGATGGCAAAGCCGAAGCCCAAAAGGCCCTCCAGGAAGTTTAGGCGGCCCAGAAGATAGCGGCGGGTAAGGCATTCATTATGCAAAGCAAGCATGTGAAGGAGACTTTCCTTTTACTTACCCGAATTTGGAGCTCTCCAGGAGCGTTTGTAGATCTGTCGCGCAGCATATCGGATGCCGCAGAGTTCTATCAAGCTGAAGATGGGGGCTCGACGGAGAAGTTGTTCTGGTCTCAGTATATTGGGACCAAACACCCGATGCCCTTGAGCGACTAGCTGAAGCAACTGGTCGAACTGCACAAGGCGGTTGAACTGGCCATGAAGGACCTCATAGTCCGGCTATGGCCTGCCGAGCCTCTGTCCAGCAGCTACTTCGGCCTAGTAAAGCGGCTTGTGATTTCCTGCCCGCGGCTTGAAGTTATAAAGCGGCCAGTTTACATTGAAGGTGCGTGAATAGCCTTCGCCCGCGCAAAAGTGCATTGGGCGAAGATGGATGCCGAGAAGCTGATGACCAAAGGGCCGCCAAAGGGCAAGGAGCATCGCCACCCCGAAAAGGATTACGATAGTGTCCTGAAGGGTTGTCGCCTTATAGCGGAGCAATGTGCAAAGGATGCAATGTTTGAATGAATGCATTCATTTTATCCTGTAATATGAAACAAGTTCTTTTGCGCAATATAATGCTTGCTGGCTCAAAATTTAACCTTCTATGCGGCCATTTATGAAATCTGAGAGTGGGCCAGTCGTCGGCTTCTGCCCCCATGTAACTAGTACCGGGGTGTTCGGGATAAATCTAACCACTCTTTATACAAATTTTTGGTCTTTTAAGGAGGTGTTTAGCTCAACGAACAAGGCAATTGGACTATACACCTTTATCACTCTCACTTAGCCATAGAAGTTCTATAATTTTGAATTTTGGCGTAGCCCCTGGTATTCGGAAGGCCGAACTTGGGGCGCTATACATGCCTAAATCGGGCAAAGGCCGATTCCTCGCCCAAAGTGGAAAACAATCTTTAAGGATTTGAGACCTCTCGAACAGCGACCAGCTCTCGCCACTACAAAAAAAAGACACATGTGTGACATTTTTGGCCGAACGAAAAAAAATTGTGACAAAACCCGGTATTGTCATAGATGTGGTGGGCTCCTACTTCTATGACAAAAAATCATGACAGAAAATGGGCTTTTCGTCCTGGGTGGGCCGGAGACGCAGCTGCATGACATTCTTTGGGCCGTCCATGACGGAAAAAACCATGGTAGAAGCGAGGGCGAGGAAAAATTTCGGGGTGTTCCCGGTTACGGTGGGTGGTCGGGGGCCGAGCGATGCGCATTTCTCTCGTACACGTACGCGCGTGTGTGCGGGGCATTGGGCTCTAACTGAACCTAAGCGAGGCATTGGGCTCTAACTGAACCCAAGCGATTGCACTGCAGGCTACGCATTACTGAGCCCCAGCGATCGAGCGACTCCTTCGCCGCTGCTGCTAACTGAAGCCGATCGATGCTGCCTCTAGATGAACATTGAGCGTTGCAGGGGGGTTTG
>NC_041391.1:271722476-271856540 GCF_002162155.2 Triticum dicoccoides
CCCCGATCGATCGAGCCGGTTGGGTCTGGATGAATAGGACCCCGTGGAGGGCTGGATGAATAGGACGACCCCGTGGAGGGGTGGATGAACAGTAGATGGTGGAGGGTGGATGAACAGTAGCCCATGGAGGGGTGGTTGAACAGTAGCCGATGGAGTAGCGCGCGGTCGAGGCTGGATGAACAGGAGCCCGTGGATGAACAGTCATAGGTGGAGGCTGGAGGAGATCGACGGTGAATGAACAGTAGCCCGTGGAGGCTGGAGGAGGTCAACGGTGGAGATGAACAGTATCCCGTGGAGTCCCGTTTTGCGGTACGCCACACCCCTCCCGATGAACAGGACCCCCATTTCGACTGTAGCGCTCGAACATAAGTCCGTTTCATCTGTTTTGCGGTACGCCACACCCCTCCCGATCAACAGGACTCCTGTTTCGACCATAGGAGGCCCGTTTCCTCCGTTTTGCGGTACGCCAGACCCCTCCCGATGAACAGGATCCTGTTTTGAACATGGCCGGTCGAACACAAGGCCGTTTCCTCTGTTTTGCGGTACGCCAGGCCTCGTTTCCATCGCCTGTTCCATCCAAGCCCTCCCAATGAACACGACGACGCATTCCGTTCCGACCCAGCCGGTTGGCTCCCCATGAACACGACGACGACGCTGTTTCTCCGATTCGACCGAGCCATGTACACGAGCCCTGGCCATACGTATGCATGAGAAGGCGTTCAAGACCCCGCCCGTATGTATGTACGTGGTCGTATTTCTTTCTTGCACACTGGTCGTTGTACGTACGTGTACATGCTACGTGCACGCCTCTACTACGACATATGCGCGCCTCTACATCCACCAGTTTGTACATACACGTACGCGACCAGAATGAATGCTACGTACGCTTCGACCTGGTGGGTCCCGACTGTCAGGCACTTCCTTGTCTGCGAAGATGTAGCTGGTGGGTCCCAGCTGTCAGGGGGGCGAATCGTTTTTATTTGCCCAGACGCACTTCCCTGCGTGCGAAGATGTAGCTGGTGGGTCCCAGCAGTCAGGGGGAAATGTTTTTTTCGAGAAATACGGTGGCCCGTCCGGTGGGTCCCTGCTGTCCGGTGGAGGAATCATTATTTTCCCCTTAATAAGGAATTGCACTTACTTGCTGCGGCCGTGGACCCAACTGTCAGCCTCTCCATGTATAGTCCATGTCCGATGGAAGTCGTTCCTTGACCACGTTGACCACGCCATGCCGAGAGCACCAGGGCGGTGGACGACGAGGAGGCCTAGGAAGGGGACGACGCGGAGCCGGGGAAGACGCAGCAATTGATGCCCACGCGTAGAGGAGTATGAGGGTTCACTCATTCGGCTGCAGTGTGAGGCTGCCGTCGCCGCAGAATAACAGGGGGTGTGGTTGAGTAGAGGGATGGCCTGGCCAGTGGTGGGAGTAGTAGGGGGCGGTGAGGCCTCTGATACGTCTCCAATGTATCTACTTTTCCAAATACTTTTGCCCTTGTTTTAGACTCTAACTTGCATGATTTGAATGAACCTAACCCGGACTGACGTTGTTTTCAGCAGAACTGCCATGATGTTGTTTTATGTGTAGAAAAGAAAAGTTCTCGGAATGTCCTGGAAATCCACGGAGGCACTTTTCAGAATTAATAAGAATTTTTTGCGTAAGAATCAAGGCCAGGGGGGCCACGGGCTGTCCACGAGACAGGGGGCGCCCCCCCTAGGGCGCGCCCTCCTATCTCGTGGGCCCCCTGGACCTCCTCCGACCTCAACTCCAACTCCATATATACCGTCTTGGGGAGAAAAAAATCAGGGAGAAAGTTTCATCATGTTTTACGACACGGAGCCACCGCCAAGCCTTAATCTCTCTCGGGAGGGCTGATCTGTAGTCCCTTCGGGGCTCCGGAGAGGGGGATTCGTCGCCGTCGTCATCATCAACCATCCTCCATCACCAATTTCATGATGCTCACCGCCTTGCGTGAGTAATTCCATCGTAGGCTTGCTGGATGGTGATGGGATGGATGAGATTTACCATGTAATCAAGTTAGTTTTCTTAGGGTTTGCTCCCTAGTATGCAGTATGTTCTGAGATTGATGTTGCTATGACTTTGCTATGCTAAATGCTTGTCACTAGGGCCCGGGTGCCATGATTTCAGATCTGAACCTATTATGTTTTCATGAATATATGTGTGTTCTTGATCCTATCTTGAAAGTCTATAGTCACCTATTATGTGTTATGATCCGACAACCCCGACTGACAATTATCGGGATACTTCTTTGTGATGACCGTAGTTTGAGGAGTTCATGTATTCACTATGTGCTAATGCTTTGTTTCGGTTCTCTATTAAAAGGAGGCCTTAATATCCCTTAGTTTCCGTAAGGACCCCGCTGCAACGGGAGGGTTGGAAAAAAGATGTCATGCAAGTTCTTTTCCATGAGCACGCATGACTATTTACGGAATACATGCCTACATTACATTGATGAATTGGAGCTAGTTCTATACCACCCTATGATATAACTATTGCATGAGGAATCGCATCCGGCATAATTATCCATCACTAATCCATTGCCTACGAGCTTTTCATATATTGTTCTTCGCTTATTTAGTTTTCCGTTGCTACTGTTACAACTACTACAAAACCCCAAAAACATTTATATTTACTTTTGCTACCGTTACTATTATTATAATACCACTTTTGCTACTAAACACTTTGCTGCAGATACTAAGTTATCCACGTGTGGTTGAATTGATAACTCAACTGCTAATACTCAAGAATATTCTTTGGCTCCCCATGTGTCGAATCAATAAATTTGGGTTGAATACTCTACCCTCGAAAGCTGTTGCGATCCCCTATACTTGTAGGTTATTAAGACTAATTTCTGGCACCGTTGCCGGCAAGCGTATCTCTATTCTCTGAGTCACTTGGGATTTATATCTGTTGATCACTATGAAGAACTTGAAAGACGATCGAACTACTATTTTGCCCTCAACTACGAGGGGAGGTAAGGAACTGCCATCTAGCTCTCCACTAGATTCTCCTTCCGTTATTAGTAGGCTTGTGACACCTAAACCTGCTACTTCTATGAATTCTGATATGCCGCACATTGTTGATGATGTCACTTCTGCTATGCATGATGAAACTACTTCTGTGCGTGATACTACTGTGCCATTAGGTGAATTTTTAGATGAACAACTTGCTAGAGTTAGGGGGAATGAAATTAATGAAGATCCTATTACTGATGATAGTGATGATGAAGGTCCCCCCAATGATTATGTATTACCTGTTGTTCCTAAGGGTTATGTTATGAATGAAAAAGCTGCTATGGAAATTTTTGCTTGCAATGATAGAAATGATCTTAAGAAATTATTAGCTAAATGGAAGCAGCAGTCTCTTAATGCTAGAATGAAACCCGATCCTACTTTTGCTACTTCACCTATCTGTGTTACTGATAAGGATTATGAATTCTCTGTTGATCCTGATATTATTACTTTAGTTGAATCCGATCCTTTTATGGCCTTGAATCTGAAACTGTTCTGGCACATCTTACCAAGTTGAATTATATAGCCACCCAGTTCACTCATGATGAGAAGTCTCGCTATTTATATATCCTTAACATATTTCCGTTCTCTTTAAAAGGTGATGCTACGACTTGGTATAATTCTCTTGCTCCTGGTTGTGTGCGTAGTCCCCAGGATATGATTTATTACTTCTCTGCTAAATATTTCCCTGCTCATAAGAAACAAGCTGCCTTGCGGGAAATATATAATTTTGTGCAAATCAAAGAAGAGAGTCTCCCACAAGCTTGGGGGAGGATTCTCCGGTTACTTAATGCTTTGCCTGATCATCCTCTTAAGAAAAATGAAATACTTGATATCTTTTATAATGGACTAACCGATGCTTCCAAGAACTACATGGATAGTTGTGCTGGTTGTGTTTTCAGGGAAAGAACAGTCGACAAAGCTGAAATATTATTGAATAATATGTTGACTAATGAAAATAATTGGACTCTTCCCAAGCCAATTCCTGAAGTAAATCCTGAACCAATTGAGCCAACTCCTGATCCTATTCCTAAACCCACTCCGAAGAAGAGAGTTGTTTTATTTCTCAGTCCTGAAGATATGCAAGAGGCAAAGAAATCAATGAAAGAAAAAGGTATTAAAGCTGAAGATGTTAAGAATTTACCTCCTATTGAAGAAATACATGGTCTTAATTTACCACCTGAAGAACCACATTGTCTTGATAACTCGACATAGGTAGTAAAGGTAAATTCACTCTATAGATATGATAAAGCTGAAATACCCTCTACTAAATTTCATAGCCCATGCTTAGATGAATTTGATGACTTTATGGCTAGACAAGAAAGTTTTAATGCTTATGTTGGTAGAGAGTTAAAGAATAATGCTTCCGAGATAGGACACGTAGGTGATAATCTGGATAGAGTTAAAGATGAACTTCACCGTGTTAGCAAATATGCTTCAATGGTTGCTACTCAAGCTGAGCAAGTACTCAAAGCTCAACATGATTTGCTTGATGAATTAAATAATAAAAATGACTTTGCTGTTAGAGTGGCTACTAGAACTGGTAGAATGACTCAGGAACCTTTGTATCCTGAAGGCCACCCTAAGAGAATCGAGCAAGATTCTCAGAGAAATAAATTAGAGGCACCTAGTTCTTCTAAAACGAAGAAGAAGAAAAACGATAGTACTTTGCATGCTTCTAGTGAACCTACTGTAGACACACCCGAGAATCCCAATGAGATTTCTATTTCTAGTGCTGAAACACAATCAGGTGATGAACAAGAACCTAGTGATAATGTTAATGATAATGTAAATGTTGATGCTCAACCTAGCAAATACAATGATGTAGAGATTGAACCTGCTGTTGATAACCCAGAATCAAAGAATCAATGTTATGATAAGAGAGATTTTGTTGCTAGGAAGCACGGTAAAGAAAGAAAACCATGGGTTCAGAAACCCATGCCCTTTCCTCCTAAACCATCCAAGTCAAAGGATGATGAGGATTTGGAGCGCTTTGCCGAAATGATTAGACCTATTTTCTTACGTATGCGCTTAACTGATATGCTGAAAGTAAATCCTCACGCTAAGTATATGAAGGATATCATCACAAATAAAAGAAAGATACCGGAAGCTGAAATTTCCACCATGCTTGCTAATTACACTTTTAAGGGTGGAATACGAAAGAAACTTGGAGATCCGGTTGTTCCAACTATACCATGCTCCATTAAAAGAAATTATGTTAGAACTGCTTTATGTGATCTTGGAGCCGGTGTTAGTGTTATGCCTCTCTCTTTATATCGTAGACTTGAATTAAATAAGCTGACACCTACTGAAATATCTTTGCAAATGGCCGATAAATCAACTGTTATACCTGTCGGTATTTGTGAGGATGTGCCTGTTGTGGTTGCAAATGTCACTATTTTAATGGACTTTGTTATTCTTGATATTCCTGCGGACGATAGTATGTCTATTATCCTTGGTAGACCTTTTCTTAATACTACAGGGGCTGTTATTGATTGCAACAAAGGCAATGTCACTTTTCATCTTAATGGTAATGAGCATATGGTACACTTTCCGAGGAAACAATCTCAAGTTCATAGCATCAATTCTATCGAAAAAGTTCCAACTATCATTTTTGGAGGTTTTGAATTTCCTCTCCCTACTCTCAAGAAAAAGTATGATATTCTTATTGTTGGGGATTTTCATATCCCCGTTGAGGTAACTTAGTGTTATTCGAAATTTCTCCGGTTCTGTGTTATTCGGAATAATTTTGTTAACAAGACTTGATCAACCTTGTTAGTGGATTCATTGTGATGATCACAAGATGGATGAAACTAGAAGGCACAACCTTCTGTACCCTCTTTTTACTTTCTGTAATTTAGAATAAATACAGCAAAAATAGAATTATCTGTCTATTTTCTGAATTATCCATGCATTAAAAAATAGTCCAAAAATAAAAGTGCTCCAAATGCCCTGCAAATTTAGTATGATTTTTTCTGGAATATTTGAGGATTTTAGGCACTGAAAACACTCCAGGAGGGGCAAGCACCAGGCCACGAGAGAGGATGGCGCCCCCCCCCTGTAGGGCGCGCCCCTGTCTCGTGGGCCCCTAGTGGCTCCCCTCCACTTATGCCAGCACCCACACACTTCATCTTCTACCCAAAAAAATCCCCATCTAGCTCAAGCACGAGTTCTAGCTCATTTTGCTGCGATTTTCGATCTCTTAGCTCAAAGCTCCATTCACAAAACTGCTTTGGGAGATTGTTGCTTGGTATGTGACTCCTCCAGTGGTCCAATTAGTTAGTTTTCTAGTGCTTTATTCATTGCAAATTTTTGCTGCATAGCTGACCATGTTCTTGAGCTTGCATGTTAAATTTTTGAGGTCCCAAGCAATTCCAATGCATGATATAGGCTCTAGGCACTTGTAGGAGTAGTTCGTATCAATCTTGTTTAATTTTATTCACTTTTATTTTGAAGTTACTAAAATTTCAGAAATTTTCAGAAAAAGAAATATTCTTAGAAGAATGTACCAAGGTGGTTCCTCGGCAAAGAAAGGGCCAAGGATTGCTATACGTGAACAAGATGTTAATTTTCCAAGGGACGCAAATGTACGGGCTTGCGAGTGGCCATCCAATGATTTTATGGTTGAAGCAGGCTTCAAGGGGAAATTTGACGCGTATGTGCGTAATGCTGAGCTTGAGGATTTCTTACAAGATAAGTGTCCTCAATATTATCAATTGACTGATTCCTTTGTGCGGAGGTTCGAATATATTTCTTCACGTAATTCTCCTAGTGTTATGTTTGATATTTATGATACATCTTATACCATGGATTTAGAGGATTTCACAACTGCTTGCAAACTTCCGCAGTGGGGTAATATTAATGATCCTCCCAAATCTAAAGTTAGATATTTTCTTGCTAGTATTACTATGGGAGAATCTAGGGACGTAACACAAGCTACCATAGGGAGCATTCATTTTCCTGCTATACATTACTTTGCTCTCTTTATTGGTAGATGCATTAACGGTAAGGACGAAGTATGTCACATGTGTGCCCCTGATCTTTGCGTCCTCAAGAGTCCTGTGTCAGGTTATAGATGTTATAACTTGGGGGCAATAGTTGCACATAGGTTGCATAATAATAATAGAAGGGGAGATTTCTTTGGAGGAATTTATGCAACCCGTGTGGCTAATTTTCTTAATATAGCTCCATGAGAGGGGGATATGATTGTACCTCCTGTTTATTTGGATAAAGAAGCTATGTTTTACCATCATTTTCTTGATAGGAACGAACAATTCCTCCATTATCGACTAACTTTAACAGACGCAACGTCGTCCCTATTACTCTTCCTTCTCCATACCTTTTTGATTATCAGACAAAAGGAAGATATGTTGTCACCAAGGAAGAAGCAACTGAATATGAGAGGGGAATGGAGGCAGCTCGCCAACATGCTGCTTCTCAGGAGGCTGTCACCTCTTTATCTCAGTACTACCCCAGTTTCACTTATGGATATGAGCCACGCGGTCACTGGTATTAGACCAACTTAGGCCAAAAGCCTAAGCTTGGGGGAGTACATATTTCTCACCGACTTCACATTCATGTTCACACACTAGTTGTCGGTGCTCATACTCTTTCATTGTATTAGCCATGCTAGTTTAAATTTCTTTTTCTAGTTTTCTTCTTGTGTGTTTGTTAAACCTTAAGAAAAACCCAAAAAAATTAGTTAGTTTAATTTCCTTGCTTGTAGTAGAAATTAAAATGAAAACCCAAAAAGATTTCTCGTTCTTCTTTTACTTGTTGGGAGCTTTCCCGTGTAAATAGTTTTATTTTCTTTTCTTTCTTTTAGGGGGTCGAGAAGACCATATTGAAAATGCTTAGTGGCTCTTTGCATGATTGTTTATTTATATTTAGAGCCCATATTACTTGTCTTCTCTCTTGAGTTGAATGCTTGAAGATTCCAACTTAGTCCAATGCACGTGCACTCTTATTATTATACAGATCGTTCGGTCGTGCAAGTGAAAGGCAATAATAATTATATATGATGGACTTATTGAGATGAGGAAAGCTGGTATGAACTCGACCTCTCTTGTTCTTGTAAATATGATGATTCATCGTTCCTAAATCAGCTATTATGAAGTAAACATATTTGCAATGACATTTAGAGAATTTAGTTACTTGTGCCATGCTTGATTAGCTATGAGTTATAATGGTTTACCTTGCATGCCAACATGCTATTAGAATGATTATGATGTGGTATGATGGGATGGTATCCTCCTTTGAATGTATTAAGTGACTCGACTTGGCACATGTTCACGCATGTAGTTGAATCAAATCAACATAGCCTTCATGATATTTATGTTCATGGTAGATTATATCCTACTCATGCTTCTACTTCATGTGAATTAATTTTAATGCATGTTTACGACTGTTGTCGCTCTCTTAGTTGGTCGCTTCCCACCCTTTTGCTAGCCTTCACCTGTACTAAGCGGGAATACTAGTTGTGCATCCAAACTCGTTAAACTCCAAAGTTGTTCCATATGAGTCCACTATACCTACCTATATGTGGTATTTACCTGCCGTTCCAAGTAAATTTGTATGTGCCAAACTCCAAACCTTCGAATGAAATTATGTTTTGTATGCTCGAGCAACTCATGTTTCAACTAGGGCTGCCTATATCTTCCATGATAGGTGGGTTATTCTCAACAGGAGTGGACTCCACTCCTCATTCACGAGAAAGGGCCGGTAACCGGGATGCCCAGTCCCTTGATCCAAAAAGATCAAAGCAAATCAAAATAATTAAAGAAAACTCCCCCAGGGCTGTTGTATGTTCGAGGCACTCGTTGTTTCGAGCAAGCCATGGATTGATGCTTGTTGGTGGTTGGGGGAGTATAACCTTTACCATTCTATTTGGGAACTGCCTATAATGCATGTAGTATGGAAGATACAGCCATCTCATAGTTGTAGCGTTGACAGCAAAAGTATGCCGCTCAAAATATTATTCAATCTCTATTTTAAAATCGAGCTCTAGCACCTCTACAAATCCCTGCTTCCCTCTGCGAAGGGCCTATCTATTTACTTTTATGTTGAGTCATCACCCTTCTTATTAAAAAGCACCCGCTGGAGAGCACATTGTCGTTTGCATTCATTATTATTGGTTTATATTGGGTATGACTTGACTGGATCTCTTTTACCATGAATTACAATGTTTAGTCAGTCCTTGATCTTTAAAGGTGTTCTGCATTTATGTTTTGCGGTCTCGGAAAGGGTTAGCGAGATACCATTTTGTTATATCATGTTATGATTATTTCAAGAAAGTGTTGTCATCCGAGTTTTATTATTATGTCTTGCTAGCTGATTATGTTATTGATATGAGTAATTGTGAGACCTATGTGTTATTGTGAGTATGGTTAGTTCATAATATTTGCTGAAACTTGAATGCTGGCTTTTCATGTTTACAACAACAAGAGCAACAAAGTTTGTAAAAGTTTTTCTTTATCACTTTCAGTTTATCCACTGAATTGCTTGAGGACAAGCAAAGGTTTAAGCTCGGGGGAGTTGATACGTCTCCAATGTATCTACTTTTCCAAACACTTTTGCCCTTGTTTTAGACTCTAACTTGCATGATTTGAATGAAACTAACCCGAACTGATACTTTTTTCAGCAGAACGGCCATGATGTTGTTTTATGTGTAGAAAAGAAAAGTTCTCGGAATGTCCTGGAAATCCACAGAGGCACTTTTCAGAATTAATAAGAATTTTTGGCGAAAGAATCAAGGCCAGGGGGCCCACGGGCTGTCCACGAGACAGGGGGCACCCCCCCCTAGAGCGCGCCCTCCTATCTCGTGGGCCCCCTGGACCTCCTTCGACCTCAACTCCAACTCCATATATACCATCTCAGGAAGAAAGTTTCATTTCGTTTTACGACACGGAGCCGCCGCCAAGCCCTAACCTCTCTCGGGAGGGCTGATCTGTAGTCCCTTCGGGGCTCCGGAGAGGGGGATTCGTCGCTGTCATCATCATCAACCATCCTCCATCACCAATTTCATGATGCTCACCGCCGTACGTGAGTAATTCCATCGTAGGCTTGCTGGACGGTGATGGGTTGGATGAGATTTACCATGTAATCAAGTTAGTTTTGGTAGGGTTTGATCCCTAGTATCCACTATGTTCTGAGATTGATGTTGTTATGACTTTGCTATGCTTAATGCTTGTCACTAGGGCCCGAGTGCCATGATTTCAGATCTGAACCTATTATGTTTTCATGAATATATGTGTGTTCTTGATCCTATCTTGCATGTTTATAGTCACCTATTATGTGTTATGATCCGACAACCCCGAAGGGACAATAATCAGGATACTTCTCGGTGATGACCGTAGTTTGAGGAGTTCATGTATTCACTATGTGCTAATGCTTTGTTCCGGTTCTCTATTAAAAGGAGGCCTTAATACCCCTTAGTTTCCATAAGGACCCCACTACAACGGGAGGGTAGGACAAAAGATGTCATGCAAGTTCTTTTCCATAAGCACGCATGACTATTTACGGTATATGTGCCTACATTACATTGATGAATTGGAGCTAGTTCTATATGGTAGGACCTTGAAGTATGTCTAGAGGGGGGGTGATTAGACTACTTGACCAATTAAAAACTTAACCTTTTCCCAATTTTAGAGTTTGGCAGATTTTAGCTATCTTAGGACAAGTCAAGCAATCATTACACAATTCAAGCAAGCATGCAAAGAGTATATGAGCAGCGGTAATTAAAGCATGCAACTTGCAAGAAAGTAAAGGGAAGGGTTTGGAGGATTCAAACGCAGTTGGAGACACGGATGTTTTTGGCGTGGTTCCGATAGGTGGTGCTATCGTACATCCACGTTGATGGAGACTTCAACCCACGAAGGGTAACAGTTGCGCGAGTCCACGGAGGGCTCCACCCACGAAGGGTCCACGAAGAAGCAACCTTGTCTATCCCACCATGGCCGTCGCCCACGAAGGACTTGCCTCACTAGCGGTAGATCTTCACGAAGTAGGCGATCTCCTTGCCCTTACAAACTCCTTGTTTCAACTCCACAATCTTGTCAGAGGCTCCCAAGTGACACCTAGCCAATCTAGGAGACACCACTCTCCAAGAAGTAACAAATGGTGCGTTGATGATGAACTCCTTGCTCTTGTGCTTAAAATGATAGTCTCCCCAACACTCAACTCTCTCTCATAGGATTTGGATCTGGTGGAAAGAAGATTTGAGTGGAAAGAAACTTGGGGAAGGCTAGAGATCAAGATTCATATGGTAGGAATGGAATATCTTGGCCTCAACACATGAGTAGGTGGTTCTCTCTCAGAAATGGTAAGTTGGAAGTGTAGGTTTAATCTGATGGCTCTCTCTACGAATGAAGAGGAGGTGGAGGGGTATATAGCCTCCACACAAAATCTAACTGTTACACACAATTTACCAAACTCAGTGGGACCGATTCAACAGACTCGGTCGGACCGATTTAGTAAACCTAGTGACCGTTAGTGATTTTCGGTGGGACTAACATGCAACTCGGTGAGACCGATTCGGTTAGGGTTGGGGCATAACGTAATCTCAGTAAGACCGATTACACAAACTCGGTGAGACCAACGTTGGTAATTAGCTAACCAGAGAGTTGGTCAGGTAAACTCGGTGGGACCGATTTGCTCTTTTCGGTGAGACCGAAATGTTACAACAAAACAGAGAGTTTACATTGCAATCTCGGTGGGACCGGCCGCTCACTTCGGTTTGACCGAAACGTTACGAAGGGAAACAGAGAGATTACAATCCCATCTCGGTGAGACCGAGATCCCTATCGGTAGAACCGATTTGCCTAGGGTTCGTGGCAGTGGCTATGACATTTGAAATCGGTGGCGCCGGATAGGAAGAATCGGTGTGACCGATTTTGGCTTTGGGTTTAGGTCATTTGTGGATGTGAGAAAGTAGTTGAGGGTTTTTGGAGCATATCACTAAGCACATGAAGCAAGAGGCTCATTAATCAACACCTCATCCCTCCTTGATAGTATTGGCTTTTCCTATAGACTCAATGTGATCTGGGATCACTAAAATATAAAATGAAGAGTCTTGAACTTTTGAGCTTGAGCCAATCATTTGTCCTTAGTATTTTGAGGGATCCACTTTCATCATCCATGCCATGCCATTCATTGAGCTTTCCTGAAATAATATCTTGGAATAGTATTAGCTCAATGAGTTATATGTTGTTATGAATTACCAAAACCACCTAGGGATAGTTGTACTTTCAATCTCCCCCTTTTTGGTAATTGATGACAACATATAGATCAAAGCTTCGACAAATGATAATAAAATTGAAAAACATCCTCGCTTTGAGAAGTATGTGATAAGCAACAGCTCCCCCTAAATTTGTGCATAGTTTAGGATTTTCTTTGGACTGCAAATGCACAAGGAATTGGGCTCATGGGTTACTCTTCCATGTCACATACATCTTGGTGGAGCGCTCAAAATGATAAAGATTGAATACATGCACTCATCACCAAGCAAAGTGAATGATCACATAGGATAGATAAGATAATATCATCAAACATGCATAAGTGTAGCTTATGATCAAACACATGAAAATCAATGTCTCACAGGTAATGCATAGTATCTCAAGCAATCAAAAGCAAACAAGTTTAATCAAGAAGACAAGAGAGAACAAAAAAACAGCAAATCTCTCTCTCGAAGACTATGATCTATACATTTTTCTCCCCCTTTGGCAACAAGTTACCAAAAAGTTCATAGAAAATGCATAGAGCTAGATCGTCTCTCAGGCTTGGTCTTGAGAATAACTCCTAGAATGAAGGCTTCAGTTGATGTAGAGGGAGCTGGAGGAGTTGGTGCTTGAGCTGGTTGCACTGGAGCTGTAGGAGCTGTGGCTGGTGCAGATGATGTTGCTCTTGTGTCTGTCACTAGCACTGCTGCTGACCTCTGAGCTCTAGGCACTCTGGCAAATGCATCTATGGTAGTCTTGCCCTTCCTCTCCTTCATGTCATCCTGCAGCTACTCCACCACTACCTGAATCTCAGTTACCTTGATTCTCTCCAAGCTTTCCTGATTCTGAGTTAAGGTGGTTGTCAGTGTCAAAACCGGCGGATCTCGGGTAGGGGGTCCCGAACTGTGCGTCTAGGCGGATGGTAACAGGAGACAAGGGACACGATGTTTTTACCCAGGTTCGGGCCCTCTCGATGGAGGTAAAACCCTACTCCTGCTTGATTGATATTGATGATATGGGTAGTACAAGAGTGTATCTACCACGAGATCAAGGAGGCTAAACCCTAGAAGCTAGCCTATGGTATGATTGTTGTAATGGTTGTGTGTCCTACGGACTAAAACCCTCCGGTTTATATAGGCACCGGAGAGGGCTAGGGTTACACAAAGTCAGTTACAATGGTAGGAGATCTACATATCCGTATCGCCAAGCTTGCCTTCCATGCCAAGGAAAGTCCCATCCGGACACGGGACGAAGTCTTCAATCCTGTATCTTCATAGTCTTGGAGTCCGGCCGATGATGATAGTCCGGCTATCCGGACACCCCCTAGTCTAGGACTCCCTCAGTGGACAACCCCTTCTCAATCCTCAGTGTTGATGCTATCAAGTAACCAAGCTGCTCGTGCTTGTTCTTCAAGAAATACTCAGATGCCTCCTCTGGAGTTGTCATCTTGGCAGCCTTCTCCTTCCTTGCCTTCTCCTTCTTCTCTTGAGCTTGAACTGATGATGGATCATCCTCATTCATGATAACCTCATTGTCTTCAAAGTCTGGATAGAGAGGAAAATGTTCCCTATCCAATAGATATTTTCCTGTGCCCATCTTTGAGTTAATCAACTCCTGATCTGAGGGGCATATTGTGGGGACCCCGACTCATAAGTCAAGATCACCGAATGCACGTGTACAGTGATCCCAGAGATCAATGCTCACTGAACACACAGAAGCTAAATAAGAAGAGTCTTACATCCATACATACCATTTTACACAAGTAGGACCATTATGGTCAAGTCTTGAGTGTATCATCGCAGCGGAAATCTTCCATAACAACTTGGACCCATGCCATCTGCCTTAACCCTACAGGCATTCTGACTGGGAAAACATCCTATCTCGCACGATCGTCACCAAGGAACTCTTCAATATATCTTGTCCTTTCAAGCCTGGCCAATAAAATAACTAGTGGCAAGCCAATGAGTACTTTGAATGTACTCGCAAGCAACCCATGTTTTGGTCCAAGATGTAACAATACATGATATAGGTAAATTTTTGCAGAAAGCTAGTTTTGAGTGCAATGACATGTTCAACAATTTGTAAGACATGCATTAGGAGAATTCAAGTAACCATGAGGACAGGTTACAGGTATCAACATAAATAGAGTGGGCACCAACCCATCTCAATCACGTCAAGTCCTTTGACTTGACCCAAGTAGTTATCCGAACACACACACTGGTTTGTAAACTCTGGACATAGTTTAAGCAGCACCGCCCAACCGTCCTTGACCGTGGACACGGCTATTCGAATAGTTTTACACTCTACAGAGGTTGCACACTGTACCCACAAGATCCGGGGAACTTCTGTGTCATCCACGACCCGCGATACCTCAAGTACCCGGGGTAAGCACCCGATCACTATCTTTCCCTAGACGACACTAACATGGAGTCCACTCGATTGGTAGTAACCCCGTGCCTAACATTTCACATCATAAAGTTGTGGAGCCTCGCTCCCATATTCATCACATACCACAAGCACGGGGTACCAATGGTTTGTCCGGTGCCCTATGAAAACAGTCATGGCCGCCCTACCTGGCACGACCCCGTCCCGAGAGAGAGCACCAACTCTCCCCCGTCACTATTAATGCGGGCTCAAAGCTAGTATCGACCTAGGTAATCAATAATGCCCTTTCCCATATAAGGGTAGAGTGGTTGCGCATGTAAGGTTGGGACAGTCATCAAATCTTAAATCTAATCCGTTTTTGAAAACAACACACACACTTGCCTCGGTACACCACTTCGTCATCAAGTGGTTACCCATCTCATCATCTCCCTCGGGCATAAGTGGCACCCGACGGGGTTTTCTGAAAAGTCTTTCGAAAATACTTTGTCTCCATCACCATGCATATTCCCGTCCCTTTTTGCATAGCACTACTTTAGCATCCTATCTACTCCCGCCGTCATAACCCTCATAAGAAGGTCGGGTCATGCACAATGCAAGTATCAACGAGGAAGTATGGTGGAAAACCATCAAAGTGGATACCACCTCATCATGATTCCGTTGCAACAACAATATGGTGCTATATGACATGCATAAAAAGGGTTTCATAGACATGGTCAAAGGGCTGCTTGCCTGTTTTAACAAAGTCTTCGAGGTCTTCAAATATCTCTGGTGCAACTTCGAGCATTTCGTCTACTTCATCAGCTATCGTCGAAAGCAACCATAATAAGCAACACAACAAGGCAGGAAATAAAAGTGCTCTAAAAGTATGAGTTGGACTTTTCTAGGACTTCCCTGGTTATATGAAAAATAACCAAAGTGGTTTCATTGGGAGTGGATCAATGGATATTTCTAAACATTTCGATATGATGGAATCAAGGGATTTATGGATTTGCAAGAAGTGTACAGAAATATATTTTTTTTAAATGAGCAAAGGCTCCCATTTAGCAAATCATGATTTTAGAAGCATTTGGGAGTTGGTTTCACTGGATTTGGAGTTCAAATGATTTTCCTATGAATTTGCAAAGTTGACAAATATGAAGAAATGGCTCATTATTTTATGTGGTACAGAAAGTATTAACAAAAATGTTCATAGACTAAGTTATGAACTTAGAAGCGTCTAGGAATTTGAATCATGGCATTTGGATCAATTTTGAGCTCTCTGTGATTTTCTAAAGTTCATCACAGAAATAGGAAAAATAGGATTTGATAAATATTTGTGAAGAAAAGGTCTCTAGAAAAATGTGCAAATAGCACCACGTGATAGATCATGAATTTATGAACTACTACAAATTTGAATCATCAAATTTGGAGTTAATTTGGATTGCTTATGGATTTTACAAGTTTACAAAAAAAGAAAGAGAAAAGGGATTTACCTAAATGGGCCAAATCCAGCAGCGGCAGCGCGCACTGGGCGAGGTTTAGCACCGAGGCGCAACTGGGCTGGCCCATCGACCCAGCCGCACGCGCGCAGGGTCCACGCCGAAGGCGTATTTGCCTAGTACGTCTCCACTTAAACGGTGGGGCCCGCCTGCTGGGTCGCTGACGTGCGGGCCCCGGCGGGAGGTCGTCTTCCACCTCCTGCGCACACTCTGGCCGCGGGGAGGAGCGGCTCCCGCCGGCGATTGCCGGGGCTACAGGGCGTCTCCGGCGATGCCCCGCCCACCATCGTCCTCAGGAGACCACGACGCACCCATCCATGTGCTGTACGCATGCCGGGGGACACTGCAGCGGCGACGGCTTGGGTGGCCGCAGAGGAGGCAGTCGGCGAGATTTTGCACCGCGCGGCAGGCGCGGGGGAGGAGGTAATAGGTTGCGGGGCGGGTCGGTGGTGGTAGTGAGGGGGCACTGGAGTGGCTAGGGAGAGAGGAGAGACTCGGGATAGCCGGAATTTAGGCGGAGCCCGACAGCGGCACTCCGGCCATGGAGGGAGCAGGAGGGCACGAGGGAGGTGTTGGTTGGTCCAAGGGGTGCAAGGGAGGGAGAGAGAGCCAAAGGAGTGGAGAAGAGGCTCGGGGTGACCTTAAATATAAGGGGGCGAGGTGCACCACGGGGCCATGCGCCGGTGAGGCCGTAGTCGTCGCTGGAGGCCACGGGAGGGCTTGGCTTCGAGTCGGGGGTCTTCCTGGGCGTGGTCTATGACCAGGGAAGGAGAGAGGGAGAGAGGAGCGAGCTCCGGGTGGAGCCACGAGCTCGCACGTGCATTGGCGGGCTCGGGCGATTCTGGGCACGCGCGGCATGGGTAAGACAGAGGGGGAAAGGAGGGGGCCAGTGCAGCCGTCGTGTTGCGGACGTCGAGGACGGGAGCACGCTGACGTGCTCCAGATCGCGCAAATGGCCGGCATCAACGGTCGGGAGCACGCTGACGTGCTCCAGATCGCGCAAATGGCCGGCATCCATGGCTTTTCCGCGCGTCCTCACGCGCCCACTTGTGTCTAGTGGCTGCAGAGGGGAGTAAACAATGTGGCAATGACATTGGATGCCCTGGGGATCCACTGGAGTGAGGAGGGAGGTTGAGAGAGAGAGAAATGGTGCTGTCCAGAGAGGGAAAAAGAGCTTTTCACCCCCATAACCATGGCTCCTCGGGCAGGGAAAGATGCAGGGGTTAGAGGAGGACCATATTATGCTGTGGGAGAAATCTTAGCTCATGGAGATTAGTGGAAATGGCCAAAACATGCATTTTAAATTTCTGCCAGAAGGTGTTTGATGGTGGTTTGGGCAAGCAAATGGATTCCAAATGATGTGAATATTAACATGATCAAGTGTCATATAGAAATGGGGTTGATCACCAAGTTGGAGCTCATTTGGAGGAAGTTGACAATGCAACTTTGGTAAACCCTAGAAATTAGCAGAAATGGCTTTACCAAGATTTCGTCATGCAAATCAATTCTCCTGGATGCACCACTTGGTGTAGTGTCATCATTTGAGGTTATGAACATGCCCACAAAAGTTGAGATCAAAAGGAGAAAGTTGCCAATGTAGAGTTGTTCAAATTTGGTTCTGGACAGGAAGGGTTTTGGGGCACTTTGATCAAGTTAACTTGTTCTCCAACTTGTGCCATTTGGTCTAGATGAATTACTAGACCTTTTGAGCATGTTCACAAGGTTTGAGAACATTTGGACATATTTGGCAATGTAAAGTTGCTCAAACTTCAAAATGGACAGAAATGGTTTTGAGGGGATTTCATGGAGTTATACTATTCTCCATGACATGATACTTGTCAAGATCATGAAACATGTCAGATGTGACATGATAGAATTTTCTTGGAATTTTTGGAGAATATTTCCTTTGTAAATATTTCAAAAGCTTGAAATATCCAGAAAGGGTTCTTGTGGGATTTAACCAATATTTTGAACATGACCATGTGTTGAAACTCTTATATATGGACAATATATGTCTATTGAGTTTCTCTAGGTTTTTGTCAAATATTTTTGAAACAACAAAATAATTTTTCCCTATTAAAGACCATTTCTGGCCTTAAGAAAAAGCTTTTGAATAAAATAGGAAAATAACTTTTAAAATTATATTTTTGTGGTTTCTGGGTATCCTATATCTAGTAGGAGTCAAATATATTTTTGGAAAGATTTTTGTTGCCCTTAATTAAGTACTTGCAGTGCAAACCTCAATTCAGGGGGTTTTGGAAAACTAATTTTTAAAAATACTATTTGGACAAATTATTTTTGTAAGAAATTATTTTTATGTCCTATACACATGGCATGATCATTGGTTCAAGAGTTTGGATCAAGGAGATGAAGTATAGGAGTTGGAGGATTTATTTGATTTTTAGAGCACTTGCAAACAACAGACAAAAACCAATCAAGGCAAGGTCCAAAACACTCAAAAGTTTTTGTCAAACCACATTTTATGAAGATTTATCATCTTAAGTGTTGTGGCATGAAAATCAGGGTGTGACAGACCTACCCCCCTTACAAGAATCTCGTCCCCGAGATTCCCAAACTACGCGCGGAAAGAGATACAGAAACTTGGTTCTTGGGTAGTCTTCATGTCCTCATGTTGCTTCTGTTTCCGTGTAGTGCTCCATTGAGCTTGAAGTACTTGATGATGTGGCTTCGTGTATGACGCTCTTCTTGATCCAGGTTGCTAATGGGTAGCTCGCGGTAGGTTAGATCGGGCTAGGTGTCGATGGCTCGGTGGTAATGCCGTCGTAGAGATCGGGCAAGTTAGGAAGTTGGAAACACTTCCGGGGTTGTGATGCATGGAAAGCATTGTGCACATCAGCTAACCCAACTCCAGCTGGTAACTATCTTCTCTTCATCTCGTAGTGATCTCAGAAGGGGTTGTTAAATTTTGGAGTGATCATGAAGGGGGCCGATGAATCTTGGTGTGGGTCTCCTTGTCATGGAAATGCTTGGTTCCTTAGAGAGGAGTGGCTTGCAGATACACCTGGTCTTCGACGCGGATGTTTACTTCTTGATGATGGTGGTGGTTCTTCCTCCTTGGCATGGCGGTCTTCAAATGTTCCTGGACTAGCTGATCGACTCTTCTTCCGTCTTTGGGTGGACAAATAGGTCACCAAATGATGATGACAACTATCTTGTCTAAGCACTCCATGAAGACTTTGTTCACGGGGTACATAAAGTAGGCTGGGCAGTTAGTGGTGGTCTTGTTGAGTGTGGGCCAAGGTGTTCTAGATCTAGTGTCAAGGCCCTAAGGTCCTGATCCGACCATGTTGTAGCTTGGTAGGGTGTAAGGGTTTCAAGGATTCTAGTGTGCAAGTGAACATTTATCATCTTATCTTTAAGCACGGTTTCTGGGATGCCAATAGTCTATCTAGTCCTTTAAACAAATCACATCATATCACTGATAGTATCATTTCGTATAGGTCAACTCCAATCATCACTCATGTGATTCATATCCTCATAACTCTCGAGAGGAGGTCTAACAAAATCATATATGTCTACAATCCCCAAACTCATATGTATGTCTACCCCTAAAAATCCATAGGTAGAACAAATAAGCTGCTAAGCTAGAACGTGACAATCCAAGTGTTGAGCCTATTCTTCCAAGGTCTAAGATAAAGCACCTCTATCCTAAGGAAACACGTCGTAAGCCACTCCAAAATCTTGTTTCCTTCCTATGAGTCAACTCCAACAACCCGTTACCTTCCATTAATCACTACATAATCCATTAATTCTACAATTCCAACGCCTATGCTGGTGTACCACATGATCTCCTAAAGTTCCTATAATCCCCAGATACTTGAAAGGGCTATTTTTGCTATAGTCAGTCCACCAATTTCCATTATCATGGTCAAGTAAGCTCCAAGGTCAAGCTTATATAGAATCCCTAAATCAACTCTGACAATTAATCCAATCTGCTAGTTTATCGTCCACCTAGAAATATGGTGTCATAATTGAGATCATCAGTCTAAATCCAATTTACTACGAACCATGTAAAATTACTCTGCATCCATACTCCACTAGGGTAACCTATTTAATCTAAATCTCATGTCCCGGGAGAATTTCTACACTTTTCCCTCAAGTCATTATCGTAATATCAACTATCACCTATCAATATCCCCTGGCTAAGTCAAATCCTTATACTTCCAAGAATTTCAGCTTGCGATCATAATTGTCCTATTAAATCCAATCTACTCAGGGGTAATGAAAGCTATGCTACTCTATAATCATGATCCCACCAAGTTCATCTACCAACATGGTAGCCTTATAATCCACCAAAGAGTCTCAGATAATTCCTCATAGTCATGATATAAACTCACCAAGTCATTTGTCCTCTGATCCTATATCCTTAAATTGGTATTCCCTATGGCATCGTCAGTTTTGGTGCTATCTTAGGATGATAGTGTGCTCGTTCACTATGTCCACTAGTTCCCTAATGAACCTAGTGATAATCAAGGTGACGGAGGCTTAACAGGTTCTCTTACAATTCTGTGGGTTAAGCATATGGTTAAGGATTCGACCTGGGGTATCTTATGGAGTCTTGAAGGGTCTATGAATGGGTCTCTAATCTTGAGGGGCAACCATAACTCTAAGGGGCTGCACTTGGTCGAGGAGGTTGTAGCAAAAGTCTTCAGTGTTGGTTGGTTGCCAAAGTAGAATCCTTGGTGTATCTTGTCTTGCTAGCCTTCAGTTGAGGAGAGAGATGAGAGGGAGAGGTAGCATAGAGGAGGGGAATGCCTAAAGGGGGTTCTATAGTGCTAGTGCAAACAAACAGGTGCAAAGAGGGCCAAACAAAAGTAACAAGGTGAGGAAGGTGATATAGTCGCATACTTGTCGCTTAGGGAAAAAGTGCGACCTATATCAAAACACAAACAAATAAAAACAAGCAACACACAATCATGGTTCTATTCGAACTATCATACGGACCCGACTGCGCATAGGGGGTAAACGACTTATCCTACCCTAGGGGTTCTCGGACTCAATAGTCGTGCCTTGTGCCTAGTGCAGTCTTCCAGGTTTTCCCCAGGTGTTGCTACGTTTCTTGTGGTTGTTCGATAAAACGATCCCGGTTGAGCTTGAAGAGTCTTCAACAACTTCTCGCCTGTTGGAGTGATGGGGTGAAGGTGGCTTCTTGTAGCTGGCATTGACTTGGTCTCCTTTTGTCTTCTTAATCATGACGACCCCTTTTGCCTTCTAAGGCGTCAAGTGTACCATGTAGGCAATACTTTATGTAATGACACTAACAAGGCATAGTAGAGGTCCAATCTGCCGGATACACTATTGCCAGTATCGTCACCGAGAGCGGGGGATGAAGAGAACTGTTTTCCTGCTCACTATAGTGAGGCGGACCAAATGGCTAGGTTCCCATCCATCGGTGGTTGCCGATGCAACAATGATAAGGGCAGGGTTGCTCTACCAGCGATGTACATCATGATATTTCTTATCCTATGCCATGGTCATCATAGGCTAAGGTTGCATCATCTTGGGGCAGTGTCAAGGGTGTCACCATCTCCTGGATCTTCAGGTCCTCATTCCTCGAGGATGTATCTTCTGTTGGTATCGTCTTGTTCTGATGTTGCCAATCTTGTGTTCAGGAGATGTGGGTGAATGTCTTGCAAGGCATCTTCCTTCTAGATTATCCACGAGGATTACAAGGAATCCCGTGGTCAGGGCATAAGGATTCTAGCGACCATTAAATTTGAAGGGGAAGAGGAAAGTATATCTTAGTTTTCAAAAAACTCAAAAGGGGAAGAGAAGTATAGATAGTTTTGAAAATTAGTAATAGTTTTGAAAACAGCTTGACCCTAACTAACGACCATGCTAACTAAGGCTTCCTACAGTCAGGATGGCTCTGATACCATCTCTGTGGGGACCCCGACTCATAAGTCAAGATCAGCGATCCCAGAGATCAATGCTCACTGAACACACAAAAGCTGAATAACAAGAGTCTTACATCCATACATACCGTTTTACACAAGTAGGACCATTATGGTCAAGTCTTGAGTGTATCATCGCAGCAGAAATCTTCCATAACAACTTGGACCCATGCCATCTGCCTTAACCCTACAGGCATTCTGACTGGGAAAACATCCTAGCTCGCACGATCGTCACCAAGGAACTCTTCAATATATCTTGTCCTTTCAAGCCTGGCCAACAAAATAACTAGTGGCAAGCCAATGAGTACTTTGAATGTACTCGCAAGCAACCAATGTTTTGGTCCAAGATGTAACAATACATGATATAGGTAAATTTTTGCAGAAAGCTAGTTTTGAGTGCAATGACATGTTCAACAATTTGTAAGACATGCATCAGGAGAATTCAAGTAACCATGAGGACAGGTTACAGGTATCAACATAAATAGAGTGGGCACCAACCCATCTCAATCACGTCAAGTCCTTTGACTTGACCCAACTAGTTATCCAAACACACACACACTGGTTTGTAAACTCTGGACATAGTTTAAGCAGCACCGCCCAACCGTCCTTGACCGTGGACACGGCTATTCGAATAGTTTTACACTCTGCAGAGGTTGCACACTGTACCCACAAGATCCGGGGAACTTCCGTGTCATCCACGACCCGCGATACCTCAAGTACCCAGGGTAAGCACCCGATCACTATCTTTCCCTAGATGACACTAACATGGAGTCCACTCGATTGGTAGTAACCCCGTGCCTAACATTTCACATCATAAAGTTGTGGAGCCTCACTCCCATATTCATCACATACCACAAGCACGGGGTACCAACGGTGTGTCCGGTGCCCTGTGAAAACAGTCATGGCCGCCCTACCTGGCATGACCCCGTACCGAGAGAGAGCACCAACTCTTCCCCGTCACTATTAATGCAGGCTCAAAGCTAGTATCGACCTAGGTAATTAATAATGCCCTTTCCCATATAAGGGTAGAGTGGTTGCGCATGTAAGGTTGGGACAGTCATCAAATCTTAAATCTAATCCGTTTTCGAAAACAACACACACACTTGCCTCGGTACACCACTTCATCATCAAGTGGTTACCCATCTCATCATCTCCCTCGGGCATGAGTGGCACCCGACGGGGTTTTCGGAAAAGTCTTTTGAAAATACTTTGTCTCCATCACCATGCATATTCCCGTCCCTTTTTGCGTAGCACTACCTTAGCATCCTATCTACTCCCGCCGTCATAACCCTCATAAGAAGGTAGGGTCATGCACAATGCAAGTATCAACGAGGAAGTACGGTGGCAAACCATCAAAGTGGATACCACCTCATCATGATTCCGTTTGCAACAACAATATGGTGCTATATGACATGCATAAAAAGGGTTTCATAGACATGGTCAAAGGGCTGCTTGCCTGTTTTAACAAAGTCTTCGAGGTCTTCAAATATCTCTGGTCCAACTCCGAGCATTTCGTCTACTTCGTCAACTATCGTCGAAAGCAACCATAATAAGCAACACAACAAGGCAGGAAATAAAAGTGCTCTAAAAATATGAGTTGGACTTTTCTAGGACTTCCCTGGTTATATGAAAAATAACCAAAGTGGTTTCATTGGGAGTGGATCAATGGATATTTCTAAACATTTCTATATGATGGAATCAAGGGATTTATGGATTTGCAAGAAGTGTACAGAAATATATTTTTTAAATGAGCAAAGGCACCCATTTAGTAAATCATGATTTTAGAAGCATCTGGGAGTTGGTTTCACTGGATTTGGAGTTCAAATGATTTTCCTATGAATTTGCAAAGTTGACAAATATGAAGAAATGGCTCATTATTTTATGTGGTACAGAAAGTATTAACAAAAATGTTCATAAACGAAGTTATGAACTTAGAAGCGTCTAGGAATTTGAATCATGGCATTTGGATCAATTTTGAGCTCTCTGTGATTTTCTAAAGTTCATCACAGAAATAGGAAAAATAGGATTTGATAAATATTTGTGAAGAAAAGGTCTCTAGAAAATGTGCAAATAGCACCATGTGATAGATCATGAATTTATGAACTACTACAAATTTGAATCACCAAATTTGGAGTTATTTTGGATTGCTTATGGATTTTACAAGTTTACATAAAAAGAAAAAGAAAAGGGATTTACCTAAATGGGCCAAATCCAGCGGCGGCAGCGCGCACTGGGCAAGGTTTAGCACCGAGGCGCAACTGGGCCGGCCCATCGGGCTCAGCGGCACGCGCGCAGGGTCCACACCGGAGGCGTATTTGCCCAGTAGTCTCCACTTAAATGGTGGGGCCCGCCTGCTGGGTCGCTGACGTGCGGGCCCCGGCGGTAGGTCGTCTTCCACCTCCCGCGCATGCTCTGGCCGCGTGGAGGAGCGGCTCCCGCCGGCGATTGCCGGGGCTACAGGGCGTCTCCGGCGATGCCCCGCCCACCAGCGTGCTCAGGAGACCACGACGCACCCATTCATGTGCTGCACGCATGCCGGGGGAGGCTGCAGCGGCGACGGCTTGGGTGGCCGCGGAGGAGGCAGTCGGCGAGATTTGGCACCGCGCGGCAGGCGTGGGGGAGGAGGTAATAGGTTGCGGGGCGGGTCGGTGGTGGTAGTGAGGGGGCACTGGAGTGCCTAGGCAGAGAGGAGAGGCTCGGGATAGCCGGAATTTAGGCGGAGCCCGACGGCGGCACTCTGGCCACGGAGGGAGCAGGGGAGGGAGAGAGAGCCAAAGGAGTGGAGAAGAGGCTCGGGGGTGACCTTAAATATAAGGGGGCGAGGTGCACCGCGGGGCCGTGCACCGGTGAGGCCGTAGTCGTCGCTGGAGGCGACGGGAGGGCTTGGCTTCGAGTCGGGGGTCTTCCTGGGCGTGGTCTATGACCAGGGAAGGAGAGAGGGAGAGAGGAGCGAGCTCCGGGTGGATCCACGAACTCGCACGTGCATTGGCGGGCTCGGGCGGTTCTGGGCATGCGCGGCACGGGCAAGATAGAGGGGGAAAGGAGGGGGCCAGCGCGGCCGTCGTGTTGCGGACGTCAAGGACCTCGACTGGCGCGAGGGGGAGGCTCGAGGTGGTCGGGGGACGCGGCGTCAACAGTCGGGAGCATGCTGACGTGCTCCTGAGCGCGCAAATGGCCGGCATCCGCGGCTTTTCCGCGCGTCCTCACGCGCCCACTTGTGTCTAGTGGCTGCAGAGGGGAGTAAACAATGTGACAATGGCATTGGATGCCCTGGGGATCCACTGGAGTGAGGAGGGAGGTTGAGAGAGAGAGAGAAATGGTGCTGTCCAGAGAGGGAAAAAGAGCTTTTCACCCCCATAACCATGGCTCCTCGGGCAGGGAAAGATGCAAGGGTTAGAGGAGGACTATATTATGCTGTGGGGAAATCTTAGCTCATGGAGATTAGTGGACATGGCCAAAACATGCATTTTAAATTTCTGCCAGAAGGTGTTTGATGGTGGTTTGGGCAAGCAAATGGATTCCAAATGATGTGAATATTAACATGATCAAGTGTCATATAGAAATGGGGTTGATAACCAAGTTGGAGCTCATTTGGAGGAAGTTGACAATGCAACTTTGGTACACCCTAGAAATTAGCAGAAATGGCTTTACCAAGATTTAGTCATGCAAATCAATTCTCCTTGATGCACCACTTGGTGTAGTGTCATCATTTGAGGTTATGAACATTCCCACAAAGCTTGAGATTAAAAGGAGAAAGTTGCCAATGTAGAGTTATTCAAATTTGGTTCTGGACAGGAAGGGTTTTGGGGCACTTTGATCAAGTTAACTTGTTCTCCAACTTGTGCCATTTGGTCTAGATGAATTACTAGACCATTTGAGCATGTTCACAAGGTTTGAGAACATTTGGACATGTTTGGCAATGTAAAGTTGCTCAAACTTCAAAATGGACAGAAATGGTTTTGAGGGGATTTCACGGAGTTATACTATTCTCCATGACATGATACTTGTCAAGATCATGAAACATGTCAGACGTGACATGATAGAATTTTCTTGGAATTTTTGGAGAATATTTCCTTTGTAAATATTTCAAAAGCTTGAAATATCTAGAAAGGGTTCTTGAGGGATTTAACCAATATTTTGAACATGACCATGTGTTGAAACTCTTATATATGGATAATATATGTCTACTGAGTTTCTCTAGGTTTTTGTCAAATATTTTTGAAACAATAAAATAATTTTTCCCTATTAAAGACCATTTCTGGCCTTAAGAAAAAGCTTTTAAATAAAATAGGAAAATAACTTTTAAAATTATATTTTTGTGGTTTCTGGGTATCCTATATCTAGTAGTAGTCAAATATATTTTTGGAAAGATTTTTGCTTCCCTTAATTAAGTACTTGCAGTGCAAACCTCCATTCAGGGGGTTTTGGAAAACTAATTTTTAAAAATACTATTTGGCCAAATTATTTTTGTAAGAAATTATTTTTATGTCCTATACACATGGCATGATCATTGGTTCAAGAGTTTGGAGCAAGGAGATGAAGTATAGGAGTTGGAGGATGTATTTGATTTTTAGAGCACTTGCAAACAACAGACAAAAACCAATCAAGGCAAGGTCCAAAACACTCAAAAGTTTTTGTCAAACCACATTTTATCAAGATTTATCATCTTAAGTGTTGTGGCATGAAAATCAGGGTGTGACACATATCCACAACTCCTCTTATGATCTGCTGCAGTCCTCTTAATGGTTTCTACTATAAGGCTCATGACTTTGAATTTCTGAGGCACACCAAACAAATGTAACATGTTGATTGCATGTCCTCTGATCATGTTGTGGTCACCAGACTTAGGCAGTAGAGTGCGCCTTAGAATCCAATTTATTGTAGGCAGCCCTGACAGAAGAAAGTGGACTGATCCAAAAGAGAAAGTCTCTAGGGCTTTGTCTGGGATCTCCTTGTACATATGTGACATGGTATTGTGTCCCATTTTCTTCTTGGCATATACATCCAGATCATCATCATTTTCCTTTGGGGCATTTATCAGATTTTCCCACTCCTCAACAGTTGACTGGTACCTTGTACCTTCAGACATACAAACTACCCTTCCATCTGGGTAGAAGTGTGCTGTGGAGTAGAATTGCATTATAAGTTCATCATTCCAGTTTGTGAGCTTCTGCCCAACAAAGTCTGCAACTCCACAAGCAACAAAACTGTCTTGCACTCCTGGATAGTGTTGTTCATTTTCCTTCATGTAGGTCGAGTCGACCCACCTCATATCACACACAATGGGCTTTTTGTCCAACAAGATTGTCTCATAGCAGTCCTGCTATTCCTTTGTATGGAACCTGTAATCAACAGCAGTTCTTCTCCTTGTGGCATATGGATCTTCCATTCTCCATAGCCTCAATCCTGAATCTTTTCTGATGTTCATGTCCTCAGCTACAGGATGGGCATCATTATGGTCTGGTATCTTGGGCTTGAGCTTCCTCAGATCTTGTCCTTCTTCATCTTCCTCCTTAGCAACCTCTGGCACTGGGGCCTTGTTCTTCTCAGCAGCTGGAATACTCCTGGTATTCCTCTTTGGTGCAGACTTGGCCTTGGGGGCAGCTTTGGGTGCTTTCTTGGGCTTAGATGATGCAGCCCCTGATCTAATAGCATCTCCCATAAGCTTTGGTGCCTTTGGAGCTGGTGCAGCAAGTTCTTCTTCTTCTTCCATCATGGAAGGTTGCCCAACAACTTTGGCCATGGTCTTCTTGACCCTTTCCTTTCTTTTCTTTCCTTAAGTAGCTGGATCTATGGGATCAGGCTTTTCAGGCAGTTGAGTTGATCCTCTGGCTTTAGACATAGGTTGTCTTCCTGCAGGCCTTTTAATCTTCATGCCTGGCTTTACTGCAGTTGAACTGAGCACCTTCTTGTGCACTACCTTCTTGGAAGTAGCCTCATCTTCTTCAGCTCTATAGTCCTCATCTTTAGAGTCTGAGGTTCTCTTCTTCCTTTGCCTGGTAGCAGCCTTAGGCAGGTTGCTAGGAGTTCTCCTGCTGCCTTTATCTGAAGTGCTGGAGGGACTAGTGCCCTCACTTATTTGCATCTGCCCTTCTGACCTGTTCTGACTGTCACTCTGGTCTGACATGCTGCAAACACTGACTACTGACCTTGTGAAGAGTTATAGATGAGATGGAGTGGATGAGCATCACCAAATGCAGAGATTTTTGCAAAAAGAATGATTCAAAAATTCAGTTTTAGTTTTCCACAGAAAGCATTTCGGATCAACCGATTTTCAAACTCGGTGATACCGAAGCAGTTTTGGAACCTAAACTGATGAACTCGGTTGGACCGAGTCATAGTTCGGTGGTACCAAGACTGCTAGGATTTCACAGAGTCCTAACATTGGTCGCACCTATTAGCAATTCTCGGTCAGACTGAGAGTTACTAGTGCAATGGCATAAGCCAAATCGGTGGGACCGAGTTTTTCAACTCGGTGGGTCCGAGATGGTTTCGGCGGAAACCTAACACTAAATTTTCAAATCTCATCTAATCTCCGGATTGCATTGACTGGATTGGAGTGTTTCAATCGTGGCAAGAATCAATAAGAACACAATGTGCTAGGAATCGGACGAGGATAGCACAGTGATTGAGTCCATACCCTAGCTTGGCGATGAACTCGCTACGGCGGCAATGGCGGGGTCGAATTCCGTTGACTGTGGCGGAGACCAGTGACAGGAGGCGGCTGGAGACGAGGAGACGATCTGGAGACCCTGGAGGCAGAGCGAGCTATTGCGCGGGCGAAGGGGTTCGGAGAAATTTCCAAATTTTGCCCGTGACTATATATAGCCCGACCCTATCGGTGTGACCGAGTGGAACAATTCGGTGGCACCGAGATGCATAATTGTGACAGTTACAACAACTCGGTGAGACCAAAATGTTCAAATCGGTTGCACCGAGATTGAAAACCTAGATCGACTTAGTGATCTCGGTAGGACCAAAATGGAGGAATCTGTCAGACCGAGAATCACAAAGAAGTTTTGAAAGTTTAAGTCTATGACGAATCGGGGACTCCGAGTGCTCCTCACACAGAGTGGTTCGAATCTGACTTGATCACATTTTGTGATGTAGCATGAATAGAGTTTTATACGAGAAGAGCATAGATAGCTGAGAAAGTTCTTAGGCATTCTTGTCCATCCACTTGGGCAAAGAAAAGGAAACCAATTAATCAAATCAACAAGTGGATGTCCTCGAATGAATAAAATATGCAACCAGCATGCTCACACAATAAAGTGACAAATGAAATATGTGGCAAAGCATGCACAACCAATTCTAGCATCTATCAAACAATTGGCGATGACTAGGTCATCTATATATGAGTATATTGGCTTAGGAGTCAAATGATAAACATTTGATCATAGGTCATACTCATCGTTTAAGCTAAAGTGGGGTTACCACTTTTACATAATGCATTGATGTGTTCACACCATTAGAATTGCTTTGACTCAAGTCTTAGAGTTAAGCTCCCCCTAGATGTGAGATCCCCTTTTAGAGGGATGAACTAACCTTGGGTTTTGTCGATGATGACTTCATGTAGGTGTTGAAGATGTGGATGCTCAATCTTGATGTAGATCATTTGGAGCAAACCGTTGGAGTGAGTTGCACTTTCAACATACCTACATGGGTTAGTCCCACAAGGAACAAACAAGAATATCCATAGACATAGAGTGATGCACACACAAGATGATGTCTATGAAAACATTAGGTTACCTTGTTCCTTGCCTTACCAACATGAGGGTTTGTGACTCCTTGAACTAGTGCAAGATGTGGAAGTTGATTGCAGTTGTCCTTGCCATAATAATATAAGTGAAGAATGTTGGTGGAGTCACCCTCAAGAACTGTCTAGTTCCTCTTCTTTGGGATCCACATCATCTTGATGGGAATCCTGGGAGTTGTAGTTGTACTTGATGAAGTAGAACTTGTCGTAGTCTTGGGAATCCACTTGACCGAGACCTTGGTTGCTTCTTCAAATGCATCAATGTCTTCTTGAAGCTTGTCCTTTCCTTTGTTCTTGTGGTCTTGTGGTGGAAGATCATCTTGAGCTTGTGTTCCCTTGAAGGAAGTAGGATCATACTTCACTTGTTGAGGAACAAACTTCGTCTTGGGGTATTGATCTTCTTCCCACTCAACTCCATTGGCATTGAACTTTCGTTCAAAACCAACACCTTGATTCTTCTGGTGTCTTCCTTGCTTGCGTACAATTCCCTCGAATTGCTTACTCCCGGCAAGGCTCTTGTAAACACCTTTCTCTATAATTCCCTTCAATAAGGTATTTTCTTGCTCAAGATTGAGCTTTTCAAAGCGTAACTTCTCATGAGCCCTTAAAAGTTCTCGATGATCTTCAAAGATAGTTTCATGAGCCAACTTAAGAGTGTTTAGTTCTTTAGTTAGAAGCTCAATCTTCTCCTTATCATTGTCATTCGTTTTATCTTGTTTAGCATGATTAATTGACGTTTCATCATAGTATTCATCACTAGAGTTGTCAACAAGTAAATCATCATCCACAAGCAAGTCATCTTCATCACTATTGAAATCAACATACTCAGGATGTGTTACCTTTGGACCTTTGGCCATGAAGCATCTTCCAATTCCTTCATTTGGTGAATCAAATATGTTGTAGGAGTTGGTTGACAAAAGTGCTAGACCGGAAACACCTTCATCTTGAGTATATTCGGAGTCGGAGTGATAGCTTCTGTCGGAGTCGGAGACGGAAACCCATTCACCAACATGAGCTTGATGTCTACGTTTTGTATAGCTCCTTGATGACTTGTCCTACCTTTCCGAATATTTGCTTCTCCGTGAGGTTCATCGTTCATAACGATCATCTCTACTCCTCCTCTCTCTTGCTGGTGATTCTTCTCTTTTGCTTCTTCTTTTTGGAGAATCTTCTCTTCTTTTGTAGGGTGTCGTACACTCATTGGAATAGTGTCCAGGCCTCCCACAATTGTAGCAATTGAGCTCTCGACTAGAAGATCTTTTGTCATGGTAAGACCTTGACTTAGAGCTTCTTTCTTTGCTTTTACTCTTGTAGAATTTGTTGAAGTTCTTCACCATTAAGCTCAATTCTTCGTTGAAGGTTTGTTTCTCACTTGATGATGTGGGGGTTTCACTTGAGGCTTTGTAAGCACCACTTGACTTGTTGTGAAGTTCCTCCTTATCCTTGAGTGACATCTCATGAGCAACAATCCTCCCAATGACTTCCGTTGGCTTGAGATCTTTGTAGTTTGGCATCATCTGGATCAATGTGCACACCGTATCATACTTTCCATCCAATGCTCTTAGGATCTTCTTGATGATGAATCTGTCGGTCATCTCTTCACTCCCTAAGCCGGCAATCTCATTTGTAATAAGAGCAAGCCTAGAGTACATTTCAGTGACACCTTCACCATCCTTCAGTTGAACTTGTCAAGCTGACTTTGGAGCACATCCAATTTGGATTCCTTGACAGATTCGGTACCTTCGTGCATATCAATCAAAGTGTCCCAAATTTCCTTTGCATTCTCAAGACGGCTGATTTTGTTGAATTCTTCGGGGCACAATCCGTTGAAGACGATATCACAAGCTTGAGCGTTGTATTGCAGCATCTTCAATTCTTCCGCATTAGCTTCACGGTTCGGCTCTCTCCCATCAAAGAATTCACCTTGCAAGCCAATAAAAATAATAGCCCAAACGGCGGGGTTATGTCCAAGAATATGCATTTTCATCTTATGCTTCCAACTAGAAAAATTAGTACCATCAAAGTAAGGACCTCTACGGTGATAATTACCCTTGCTAGACGCCATACTCTCCTAGGTTGTGAAACCAAGGCTATGACCACCAAAAGCTATGGAAATCAAAGCAAATGGAGAGCAAAGCATTGATACCACATGTAGGACCTTGAAGTATGTCTAGAGGGGGGTGATTAGACTACTTGACCAATTAAAAACTTAACATTTTCCCAATTTTAGAGTTTGGCAGATTTTAGCTATCTTAGGATAAGTCAAGCAATCATCACACAATTCAAGCAAGCATGCAAAGAGTATATGAGCAGCGGAAATTAAAGCATGCAACTTGCAAGGAAGTAAAGGGAAGGGTTTGGAGGATTCAAATGCAGTTGGAGACACGGATGTTTTTGGCGTGGTTCCGATAGGTGGTGCTATCGTACATCCACGTTGATGGAGACTTCAACCCACGAAGGGTAACGGTTGCGCGAGTCCATGGAGGGCTCCACCCACGAAGGGTCCACAAAGAAGCAACCTTGTCTATCCCACCATGGCCGTCACCCACGAAGGACTTGCCTCACTAGCGGTAGATCTTCACGAAGTAGGCGATCTCCTTGCCCTTACAAACTCCTTGGTTCAACTCCACAATCTTGTCGGAGGCTCCCAAGTGACACCTAGCCAATCTAGGAGACACCACTCTCTAAGAAGTAACAAATGGTGCGTTTATGATGAACTCCTTGCTCTTGTGCTTCAAATGATAGTCTCCCCAACACTCAACTCTCTCTCATATGATTTGGATCTGGTGGAAAGAAGATTTGAGTGGAAATCAACTTGGGGAAGGCTAGAGATCAAGATTCATATGGTAGGAATGGAATATCTTGGCCTCAACACATGAGTAGGTGGCTCTCTCTCGGAAATGGTAAGTTGGAAGTGTAGGTTTAGTCTGATGGCTCTCTCTACGAATGAAGAGGAGGTGGAGGGGTATATATAGCCTCCACACAAAATCTAACCGTTACACACAACTTACCAAACTTGGTGGGACCGATTCAACAGACTCGGTCGGACCGATTTAGTAAACCTAGTGACCGTTAGTGATTTTCGGTGGGACTGACATGCAACTCGGTGAGACCGTTTCGGTTAGGGTTAGGGCATAACGTAATCTCGGTAAGACCGATTACACAAACTCGGTGAGACCGACGTTGGTAATTAGCTAACTAGAGAGTTGGTCAGGTAAACTCGCTGGGACCGATTTGCTCTTTTCGGTGAGATCGAAATGTTACAAGAGAGAAACAGAGAGTTTACATTGCAATCTCGGTGGGACCGATCGCTCACTTTGCTTTGACCGAAACGTTACGAAGGGAAACAGAGAGATTACAATCCCATCTCGGTGAGACCGAGATCCCTATCGGTAGAACCGATTTGCCTACGGTTTGTGGCAGTGGCTATGACATTTGAAATCGGTGGCGCCGGATAGGAAGAATCGGTGTGACCGACTTTGGCTTTGGGTTTAGGTCATATGTGGATGTGAGAAAGTAGTTGAGGGTTTTTGGAGCATATCACTAAGCACATGAAGCAAGAGGCTCATTAAGCAACACCTCATCCCTCCTTGATAGTATTGGCTTTTCCTATAGACTCAATGTGATCTTGGATCACTAAAATATAAAATGAAGAGTCTTGAGCTTTTGAGCTTGAGCCAATCCTTTGTCCTTAGTATTTTGAGGGATCCACTTTCATCATCCATGCCATGCCATTCATTGAGCTTTCCTGAAATAATAGTCTTGGAATAGTATTAGCTCAATGAGCTATATGTTGTTATTAATTACCAAAACCACCTAGGGATAGTTTCACTTTCATATATCACCCTATGTTATAACTATTGCATGAGGAATCGCATCCGGCATAATTATCCATCACTAATCCATTGCCTACGAGCTTTTCATATATTGTTCTTCGCTTATTTACGTTCCTGTTGCTACTGTTACAACTACTACAAAACCCCCAAAACGTTTATCTTTACTTTTTCTACCGTTACTATTATTATCATACCACTTTTGCTACTAAACACTTTGCTGCAGATACTAAGTTATCCACGTGTGGTTGAATTGACAACTCAACTACTAATACTCAAGAATATTCTTTGGCTCCCTTTGTGTCGAATCAATAAATTTTGGTTGAATACTCTACCCTCGAAAGCTGTTGCGATCCCCTATACTAGTGGGTTATCAGCCTCCGCGGCATCACAGCCGGCCACGGGAGGCAGGAGCATGCGGCACAACCGGCGCTGCTTTGGGCAGCTAGAGCAAGAAGACCAGAGGTTGAAGAAGAACTACGGCCGTTGAATGGACATCGTACGGTCACTAGAGCTAGAATTGTTCATATATTGACTGAAGTTGACAAAGACCTCCGTCCCAGTCAACTTAGTAGGCCCACAAGTAAGCCTCCCACCAAGGTGGGTCCCTGCTAGCAGGGGGTATTCATTTTTTTGCGCATAATAAGGAGGCACTTCCGGTGGGTCCGAACTGACAGCGGGGGGAACGTTTTTTCACGAAATACGATGGCCTGTCCGGTGGGACCCAGCAGTCAGGGGGAAACGGTTTTTCCCGAAATACTCGTGGCCCATTTGGTGGGTCCCTACTGTCAGGTGGAGGAATAATTATTTTCCACGTAATAAGGAGGCACTTCCTTGCGGCTGCCGTGGACCCTGCTGTCAGCCTCTCCACGTGCAGTACTCTTCCGATTGAAGTCGGTCGTTGACCACATTGACCACGCCATGCCAAGAGCACCACGGCGGTGGACGACGGCAAGGCCTAGGAAGGGAACGACGCGGAACCAGGGAAGACGCTACAGTGGAAGCCCGCATGGAGAGGAGTACGAGGGTTCACCGATTCGGCTGAGGTGTGAGGCTGTCCTCGCCGCAGAATAACAGGGGGTGTGGGTGAGTAGAGGGATGCCCTGGCTAGCGGTGGGAGTAGTAGGGGGCACTGAGGCCTGTGCGGCAGCACAGCCGGCCACGGGAGGCGGGAGCAGGCGGTCCCGTCAGTGCTGCTTTGGCGGCTGGAGCAAAAATATCAGAGATTGAAGAAACATGACAGCCGTTGGATTGACATCCAACAGTTACACCTACAAGAATTGTTTGTTGACGTATATAATAACTAAAAAAATCTTGCATGCGTCAACTAAATAGTCCCACAAGTCAGACCACTCCCTCTTTTTTTTAATATTTATATATATCTCATGCTAACTTCTTATGCAATTTATTGCAGTCGTTTTTTTGTTGGCCAGGGCCAATTTCCCATATTTCTGTGGGTTCCAAACTATTTTTAATACTGAAATGTTGAGCCAGAATAAAAGTACTTTGAAGATATATTTAAATTAGGTTAATGCCTAGTGAAACAGGAATCTGAAAATGTGAAAAATTTCAGAAATTATAAAGTAATTGCCAATTTGTCATCTATTTTTATATTTACAACCCATTTCATATCACTTTCAAGATATGCAGGCGTCTTGAAAGAGTTGCAGCCCATCAGGGCGTGGAAAAATAAGTAGGCCTGGATTGGGTATTCTTCAGAAAAAATAAACTGGGCTCATTTTCATAAAGAAAAAATAGCTGGGCTGGTCACATGGTGAACATAAAATATAAGCCTAGGCTAGATGGGCCACAGCCCAGTTCAAACCCTCCTCGTATCAAAAATAACAAAAAAAATACTGCTTGAGCAGCTACGTCCCAGGTGTCAGCCGATCTTGTGTTGTTCTCTTGTCTATTGACTATATACGCTCACAATGTCGTGGGTCCCAGATGTCAGGAAAACACCAGGCGGAAGCACTTTATTTTTCCATATGCTGACATGGTGGGCCCCTACTATCATCCTCTCCACGTACTTCTGCCGATTCCTGTTGTTTGTTGACCATGTTGACAATGCGAGAGGGTGTCGCCGCGGCGAGCGCACCAAAGCGTGCGGAGGACGTCGACGTTAACGATATAGGAGATGGTGGGGCGGCGATGCGTGCGCTGAGGCGCAGCCAGCCATGGGAGGCGGAAGCAGGGGGCCCCGCCGGCACTCATTTGGTTTTGGCGGCTAGAGGAAGACAGGAATGAAGAAACACGACAGACTGTAAAAGCAGCAGGAGTACTTAACAACCTTAACTGAAACCAGCAGGGGCACTTAAGAACGAAAGCTGAAAGCAGTATGAGTACTTATACAGGTTCAACCATACAAAGCACGCCTCGAACAATGCTACTTTGTCTACAGTTAACCAAGGGTGAGGCCGCCAAGCCCCAGGACAAGGCCCAGGCACCACCCCGTGCATCCACAACCTTCTGAAAGTGGCTTCATCTCGCAATGTGGTCAATAAAAAGCATATTCGCTTTAGAGCCATGGAAAAGCATGGACATAATCTTCTATACTATTCTTCAAGATGGACGGGCCTTCATTATTTGAGACCACCCATGAATAAGTATCTTTTCAACTCCAAGGGGAATGGAGTAGGTCGACATAAACATCATATTGTGACCGAGCGCAAGTCTGACCCGACCATGGTCAGGCATCTATATAGGAACAATAGAACTGGGCAGTTTCTGTTTCAAGAAGATCACAACTGTAAAATTGTGTATAAGCAATAGTTTATGAACAACATATATAACAGAAAACAGCTCATACCATAAGTTTCTGGACACAGTTGGAACTGTTCAACGAGTGCAGCAGTGGCACACATATCCCATGTGGCCTTCCACCATTGAAACACCCCACAAGGACCTCAAGACGATCAATAAAGTGTAGGAACTTGTGGATGTCGTCCCAGTCAACTTCAGTGCCATCAGTAATAGCCGAGTTATTACAGAATAATAAACGAGCAGCCTGCTTAACTCTAAAAAAAACCTACACGTGCCACCAATTATAAGAAAATATTAGTTAGAAGTAGCATATTCGTGAGAGATTCTGTCGGGGGTTGGGTGTGACATATGCCAAAGGATGGCTTATCATGGTGGGGGCGAGTAGAACATCGCTGTTGCCTGGAAACGGGATGAGGCAAAGGCATGCACACCGGCGAATCTTACCCAACTCCAGGGCTCTTCGTGGAGATAACACCCCTACTGCTGCTCTACGGGGTCTCCGCATGATCACTATGGCAAAGTAAGTACAAGGTTGCTCCTTGAGCTGTTTCCTGGAGGTAGGAGAAGGCAAGGCTAGCTCCCTCCTTCCTATATGGTCTGGTCTAGTGCTAAAGAAGCGATCCCCCTTGCATGGGTGCCCCGGGGGGCTTATATAGGCCCGTCCCCCATGGATACAATGGTAATACGGCTGGGTGCGGGTCCCAGCCGTCTATCTCTCAGGCCGCCGTCTTCTCTGCCGACTGCAGGGGCCCGCCGACTGGCGGGCCCCGCCGACAGGCCTGGTACTGTAGCCGTGCTTCTAATGACGCTGGCTTGGTCATGGGGTCGTGGCAACAGTGCCGCCGCCTGACGGACGATCATTGTTGCCATTCCCTATCTTTTCTAGTTAATGGCGTGTGGGGCCCGTGGGAGGGGTTACCCGACTCCCGGGGGCCGACTCCCAACGGGTCCATCTTGTGGTGCTCTTGCCGTCTTCTGTACCCCCACTGACGGGTGGGACCCGCCGTCTCTGGGCCGTACAGGCAGGCCGTCGTGGGCACCGTGCGCCACCCACGGGGGCTGAGGTCATGGAAGTTATGGCAATAGTGCCGCACCGGATGGAGATCTCCATCGATACGGCACACTGTAGCCATGCCGGCTGAGGGAGTCCTGGACTAGGTGGTGTCCGGATAGCCGAACTATCATCATTGGCCGGACTCCAAGACTATGAAGATACAAGATTGAAGACTTCGTCCCGTGTCCGGATGGGACTTTCCTTGGCGTGGAAGGCAACCTTGGCAATACGGATGTGTAGATCTCCTACCATTGTAACCGACTCTTTGTAACCCTAGCCCTCTCCGGTGTCTATATAAACTGGAGGGTTTTAGTCCATAGGACGAACAACAACATACCATAGGCTAGCTTCTAGGGTTTAGCCTCCTTGATCTTGTGGTAGATCTACTCTTGTACTACGCATATCATCAATATTAATCAAGCAGGACGTAGGGTTTTACCTCCATCGAGAGGGCCCGAACCTGGGTAAAAACATCGTGTCCCTTGTCTCCTGTTACCATCCGCCTAGACGCACAGTTCGAGACCCCCTACCCGAGATCCGCCGGTTTTGACACCGACATTGGTGCTTTCATTGAGAGTTCCTCTGTGTCGTCGCCCATATGCCCGATGGCTCCTTCGATCATCAACAACGACGCAGTTCGGGGCGAAACTTTTCTTCCTAGACAGATCTTCGTATAAGGCGGCTTCGCACTGCGGGCCAATTCACTTGGCCATCTGGAGCAGATCGAAAGCTATGCCCCTGGCCATCAGGTCAGATTTGGAAGTCTAAACTATACGGCCGACATCCGCGGAGACTTGATCTTCGACGGATTCGAGCCACAACCGAGCGCGCCGCACTGTCACGATGGGCATGATTTAGCTCTGCCGCCGGACAGTGCCCTGGAGGCCGCACAAGAGTCCGCTCCGACCCTTAACTCGGAGCCGACTGCGCCGATCGAGGATGGGTGGCTAAACACTGCCTCGGGGGATGCTACCTCTACGGCGATGGAGCTGAATATTGACCCTGTCCCTTGTGAAGATCGTGACTCCAAGGTGCCGGACTCTTCTCCGGACCCCAAACCTTCCGCGCTCCTGCCAATCGAACCCGATTGGGCGCCGATCATGGAGATCACCGCTGCGGACATCTTTCAGCACTCGCCTTTCGGCGACATCCTGAATTCGCTAAAGTGTCTCTCGTTATCAGGAGAGCCTTGGCCGGATTATGGCTAGGACGGTTGGGATGCGGACGGCGAAGAAATTCAAAGCCCACCCACCACCCACTTCATAGCCACTGTCGATGACTTAACCGACATGCTAGATTTTGACTCCGAAGATATCGACGGTATGGACGACGATGCCGGAGACGACCAAGAACCAGCGCCCACAAGGCACTGGAAAGCCACTTCAACTCACGATATATATATGCTGGATACACCCAAAGGAAGCGATAACGAGGAACAACGGGACGCTGCGAAGGATAATTCCCCCGAAAAACAGCCGAAACGGCGACGCAAGCGCCGCCCAAAGTCCCGCCTCGACAACGACAGCACCCATACAGACCCACCCATAGAGCAGGGCGAACCAGTGGACGACAAACATGCCCCCAAGCAACCATCCGAACAGGATGAATTGGATAGGCAACCCATCTTCGACAAAAACAACAGTCCGGATGATCTCACGCCGGACACATCGTTGGAGCAGAAGAACCTCCACAAAAGGCTCATTGCCACTGCACGAAGTCTGAAGAAATAGAAGCGGAAGCTCAAAACAGCGGAAGACGTACTCAGAATGAGATGGAGCAAAGTACTCAAGACCGCAGACAAATACGGCGATAGTCACCAAGCAAAGAGCTACCCGAAGAGCAAACTATTGCCCGAATTTGACGAGGAGGCCGTAGAGCCCCAAAAATAAAAAAAAGAGGCCGCCCAGTCGGATAAACGACCACATGACAAACAAAGAGCGGCAAGCGGCGCCGCACACAAGATGGCACGCGATCCACATAAGGATCCTCGCAAAAAGGATGGCCCGGTCAGATCCATCTATGGGCCAAGAAAGCAAGCTCCAGAAGGTAACATAACACGTCGAGTATTTGAAAATCACGGCACACCCAAATACAGGGGCGCCGCACACCCCCTATGTTTCACCGATGAGGTGCTGGATCATGAATTACCAACGGGATTCATGCCCATAAATATAGAGGCATACAATGGAACAACAGACCCCGAAGTCTGGATTGAGGATTACATCCTACACATACATATGGCTAGAGGAGATGACCTCCACGCCATAAAATACTTACCCCTCAAGCTCAAAGGGCCAGCCCGGCATTGGCTCAAAAGCCTCCCAGAAAATACCATTGGAAGTTGGGAAGAGCTCGAGGACGCATTTCGGGCAAATTTTCAGGGGACTTATGTCTGCCCTCCGGATGCAGACGATTTAAGTCACATAACTCAACAGCCCGGAGAGTCAGTCCGCAAATTCTGGAACAGGTTCCTCACCAAAAAGAACCAAATAGTCGATTGTCCGGACGCTGAAGCCTTAGCAGCCTTCAAGCATAACGTCTGAGACGAATGGCTCGCCAGACACCTCGGCCAGGAAAAGCCAAGAACAATGGCCGCACTAACAAGCCTCATGACCCACTTTTGCGCGGGAGAGGATAGCTGGCTGGCAAGATGCAGCACCAGTGACCCATGTACATCTGAGGTCAGGGATGGAAATGGGAAACCACGTCGCAACAAGGACTAGCGCCGGACTAAAGGAAATGGTCCAAAGAGCACGGCAGTCAACGCCGGATTCAAAAGCTCTCGGCAGAACAACAAAAAACTGCCTCTCAAGGAGAATAGTGACGAGCTATCCAACCTAAACAAAATCTTGGACAAGATATGCCAAATCCACAGTACCACCGGGAGGCCTGCAAACCATACCCACAGAGATTGTTGGGTCTCCAAGCAGTCCGGCCGACTTAACGCCGAACACAAGAGGCTAGACACACTAAGTGAGGACAATGACGAACCCCACAAGCAGAGCACCGGAAAACAAAAGAATTTCCCACAAGAGGTCAAAACAGTAAATTCACTTCAAGTGACAACAGGAAAAAATAGAGCGGCGCCCATTAAAGTACGCACCGCACGGTCCACCCCAGCATAGTCCTGACACTGGATGTCAAAACCAATCACTTTCGACCATTAGGATTACTCCGGGAGTATCTGGAACGCAGGATGGACTGCTTTGATATTAAATCCTATAATCGACGGACTACAATTTACACAGGTCCTAATGGATGGCGGTAGTGATCTAAACCTGCTATATCAGGATACAATCTGCAGAATGGGGATAGACCCAACCAAAATACGCCATAGCAACACTTCCTTTAAAGGAGTGATGCCAGGCCAATATGCCCATTGTACAGGCTCTCTACCACTAGAAGTTGTGTTCGGCTCATCCGACAACTTCCGTCGCGAAAAGTTAATCTTCCACATCGCCCCATTTAAAAGTAGCTATCAAGCACTATTGGGACGTGAAGCTTTCACCCGCTTTAACGCAATACCGCATTATGCATCTCTTACACTCAAAATGCCAGGTCCACGCGGCATCATTTCATTAAAGGGAAACTTCGAGTGTTCCTTGAATACGGAAGAAAGTGAGACTGCCTTGACAGCCACACACTAATCCGGCTTTGCTGATCAAAGCCCCTAAACAGGTCATTCACACCCCCGACACGGTTAGGCGAGTCCGGTATAAATAAACAAGGGGCTTACTAGCCGCGTACCCCTTTACAAGGGGCTCCATGCATGCACAAAAAGAGACAATAAAGCTCAATTGTATTCATTCTCTGAATCATACTCTGTTTATTTCAAAATACATCTTTCGCAACTAAGTTCTTCTCTTTTACAGCTGAACACCGTGCGACACCCGTCCAGGATACGGCACAACGGTGACATAGGCGCAGACGTGCAGTAGGGACCCGATGCAAGGATTCTTTTCAGATTAAGACCCTGCGTAAACCTTTTTTACTGTCTCTTGTTGATACACATCCCCTAGTTTTTGCTATAACGAGGAGGAATCTGGCGTTTTGGCATCGGCCGCGTCAGAAATTTTTGCGCGTACCTCGACACTAGGAGCTTAGGGCATTGTTCTGCCCATTTTTATAAAGACAGAATACCTTAGGGAGTGTTCGGCGTCTCGAGTTAGGCCTTATATGCATCAGCTCCGAATCATGTCTTTGGTCAAATGTTGGGTTTGCCCGGCTCCTGTGTTTTGCTACCTTACGTTCCGCTCTATCGGCTAACGCGGCACCAGGAGAACTACTGTGATTGTGCCCCGGTTCACCCAGGTGAGCACCTCAGTAGAGAAAGTCGAAAAATGATTGTCATGATATAGCGAGAGACTGGTCAACCACTTGATCGACCACCGGAATGGTTAGAATTCCTCCGCTTTAACGAAGGATCGTTTCCCGGTCAGGCACATACGCGCCCCGAAATTCGGAGAGTGTAGTGCCCCTAGGGGCTATATAGTAGCCCCACCATCGAACTCCTATGGATAAGTGAAAGTGATAAAGAATTATAGTCCGGTTGCCTAGTTTGCTACGCTATTACCTCCTTCACAGGACAAAGACGTTGGATTAAGTGTGAAAATGCACTTTTTTTTCAAACACCCCCGCACTATGTGCGTCGGGGCTGAAGCCGAGGACTGCCATCTTTCAGGTTATATACACATATATGGTAACAGCCGCACAGGAGGTATTTCAACACTTGAACGCCCAAGTATAAAAAGGCCTTATATTATATTTGAAACATGGTTTCACAAATCATACATGTCATTTGAACATAACGTTTTTCGAGCACTGCGACTCTATTAAACGAGCGCCCTGCAGGACTTCCTCAAAATAGTGCTTGGCTAGTAATCGGCTTCTGTACGAGTCTTGGGATGCAACGTCGGTGGCCTCCATCTCCTCCCAGTATGTTTTGACATGGGTGAGAGCCATCCGTGCACCCTCTATGCATGCCGACCGCTTCATCGCCTTGATATGCGGCACTGCATCAAGGAACTGCTGCACCAAGCCAAAATAACTCTTTGGCTCGGGCCTTTCCGGCCACAAATGAGCCACGACATCCTTCATGGCAAGTCTGGAAAACCTATTCAGCTTAGCCCACTCTGCTAACCAATTGGTTAATGGAAGTTGACGCTCCGAACTATGGAATTGCGACCAAAAAAGCTCTTCCATTCCGTGATCCTTTTGGCCCCGGAAGTGTGCGATTGCGTCTGCGGCACTCGTCGCCAAATTCAGATAAGCATCCTCGGCACCCCACAACTGGCCCAACTGAGCATACTTCGGATCCGTGAATTTCCTACGCAGCAGAAAAGGCTTTCCAGCCGCAATATCCCTGGCCTGACGTAGCTCCTCCTTTATAGCCCTCATCGCGGAGCAGGCATCCTTGGCTTCGGCGGTGGCCTTCTTCAGGTCCTCTTGCTCCGCTCGGAGTTCTCTTTCAAGAAACTCATAGCGGTCGGTAGCATCCTTCAGCTTCACGGCCATTTCGGCCATTTCCTCCCTGCTTCGGCAGTGAGCAGCCTATTCGGCTTTTAGCTCTTCGGCCGCCTTCAAGGCAGCCGCATTACTTTTTCTGGCTTGCTCCTTGGCTCGGGCAAGCTCCGCCCAAAGGTCCTCCATAGCAGTGGCGCCATCTGCATTAAGCATACATGTTGTAAGGCACGAGCGTCAAGCTCCCATACAAGGCGTCCGCGGAGAAGCCACATACCTTGTGACTCATCAAGTCGTTTATTGACCAGCGAGATGTCCGCATCCGCAACGTCAAGTTGCCACTTCAGTTCGGCAACTCTATCAGTCCGGTTGGCCACTGAATGCTCCACCACCTGAAAAGGAAGGGCGACATCTTATAACTGAGATTATGATCCTCGGCACGCTGTCGCCTTTGACAACATACCGAGTCTCAGGGGCTACTATCTATACAGGGCGCATTCTATGCGCAAAACTGTCAAAAGGTATATCATTTTTGCGTACCTCAAACCCCGTCAGTAAACTTCTGACGGCCTCATGCAACCCGCTCTCAGCGGATGAAATCCTTTCAATCACCGTACTCATCAACGTATGGTGATCTTCTGAGATAGACACCCGCCCGAGCAGATCCTTCAGCTCCTCCGGCCGTACACCAGTTGGTGCCGAACTCTCCGGTCCCGCCGGACTCGGGGAGACCCTCTGCGACGACACCTCAGGGTCGTCCGCCCCGCCTGACGGTGCGGCAGATGGAGGTGTTTCGCTCTCCATCATCTCCGGACGAAGATCCCCCAAAGATGAGCTCTGCTGAGAAGGGCTGAGATCCGAACTACAAGGTAAAACTTCGGTTATCTTCAGAAATAAAAACAGGGATGTCCCTTATTACAAAACTCCCCTTTCTACTTACGGCTTGCTGGAGGGCTGATTCCCTTGGGGAAACAGTGCGGCCAGGACTTCTCCTGGCGCAGGGCCCTCTGCTGAAGATTTCTTCCCCCGCTTTAAGGCCTTGGCCTCCGGATCTTCACAAGCGGTCCTCTTCTCCCCTGGAAGGAGGGATTCTCGATCCCCCCTTTCTTAAGAGCCTCCCTAGCGGAGGCGGTAGTTTTCCTGTTTCCCCCTTCGCCCTCTTCCGAAGGCGCAGCCTTCATCATCTTGATTAAGACAGGATCTGGCGTGATCTCAGGGAGGGGGGCCAGACACCGTATCAGTTTTGCTTTTGCTATCCACTCCTCTTCAAGGGATAGCTGGTTAAAGGGCAAGTTTATGATAAATGTATGGATAGCATGTCCGGGCACAGGACTACTTACTTGAGTATCCGGGTGATTGCAGCTCAGTCATGCGTCCTCGGTCAGGTCCGGACACATCTCTTGTGATCCGAAGAATAGTTTATACATCTCCACGGGCGTCACACCCATGAAGTGTTGGAGAGCTCGCGGTCCCTCCGAATTGAGTTCCCATAGGCGGAGGGGGCGGCGTTTGCAGGGCAGAAGGCACCGAATCAGCATGACCTGCGCCACCACAACCAGATTGATCTCCCTCTCTTGGAGGTCTCGAATACGGCCCTACAATAATGGCACATCCTTGGACGCCCCCCAGTCAAGCCCTTTGTTGACCCATGACGCCAGCCGTTGGGGAGGGCCCGAGCGAAAGGTAGGCGGCGCCACCCATCTAGTGCCCCTGGGAGCGGTGATGTAGAACCACTCCTATTGCCAGAAACCCAGCTCCTTTTGAAAAAAGCCCTCGGGCCATAGAGTGTCAGCTCTCTTGCTTATAACTGCCCCTCCGCACTCTGCCTTCCGCTCCTCGATCATCTTCGGCTCCACGTCAAAGGTCTTGAGCCACAATCCGAAGTGAGGAGTGGTGTGGAGGAAGGCTTCGCATACGACAATGAACGATGAGATGTGGAGGATGGATTCCGGATCCAAGTCATGGAATTCCAGCCCATAATAAAACATGAGCCCCCTCACGAAGGGGTCCATCGGGAAGCCTAAACCCCGACGGAAGTGAGACACGAACAACACGCTCTCACCAGGCTCGGGAGTGGGAATAACTTGCCCTTGTACGGGCAGCCTATGCGAAATTTCGCCAGTTAGATACCTGGCGTCTCTCAGCTTTAGCACATCTTCTTCCATGACAGAAGAGGGCATCCACCGGTCCTGTAGGTCGGAGCCGGACATTGTCAAAGGTCCGAAGTGCCTGAATCTGGAGCCTTGGGTGTTGGAACTCGGGGCGAGGGGCGGATTCGATTGAAGATTGAAGAAAAGGAACAGGCCTTGGTCTCGTTATAAAGGGGTTGAATACCAAGAGCCGTCCCCGTAACCGTTTGGGACTCGCCTTCGATGGAGGGGGCGAGCCAACAGGCGTTGTTGGGTTACCCACGCCCGTATTGATGAGAATCCCGAGATAAGGCGACATGATCTCTGCTTTGACAAGACGTGCCAAGGAAACCACTTCGCTAAACGCGCTGAGGTGGAACAATAAAAACAAATCGAGTAAAGGCTTGGCCATGGTGTGACATCATGCCACGAAATACGTCAGCAGATTGAACTTATGTGAATATTATCCTCTCTACGGTGGAATGTGGAATTTATTTTGCAGAGCCGGACACTATCCTCGTGTTCAAAATCTTCTATGTATTATTCGGAGAAGGAACCCGCCTTGCAATGTCGAAGACAATATGCGCGCCGGACTCGTCGTCATTGAAGACTGGTTTAGGGGCTACTGAGGGAGTCCTGGACTAGGGGGTGTCCGGATAGCCGAACTATCATCATTGGCCGGACTCCAAGACTATGAAGATACAAGATTGAAGACTTCGTCCCGTGTCCGGATGGGACTTTCCTTGGCGTGGAAGGCAAGCTTGGCAATACGGAATGTAGATCTCCTACCATTGTAACCGACTCTGTGTAACCCTAGCCCTCTCCGGTGTCTATATAAACCGGAGTGTTTTAGTCCGTAGGACGAACAACAATCATAACATAGGCTAGCTTCTAGGGTTTAGCCTCCTTGATCTCGTGGTAGATCTACTCTTGAACTACCCATATCATCAATATTAATCAAGCAGGACGTAGGGTTTTACCTCCATCGAGAGGGCCCGAACCTGGGTAAAAACATCGTGTCCCTTGTCTCCTGTTACCATCCGCCTAGACGCACATTTCAGGACCCCCTACCCGAGATCCGCCGGTTTTGACACAGAGGATCTCGGGTAGGGGTTTTTGACACGGGACCACAGCGCAGCCTAAGAAAGCAGAAGCGGAAGCTCAAAACAGTGGAAGATGCACTCAGAATCAGATGGGACAGAGTACTCGACACTGCACACAAGTACGGCGGCAGTCACCACACAAAGAGCTATCCGACACGAAAATTACTACCGGAATTTGACGAGGAGGCCTTAGAGCCCCCACGGTCAAAAACAAAGGAAGCCACCAGGTCGGATAGACGACCACATAACCGACGTCGAGCGGCACGGGGCGCCGCACTCAATCCGACATGCGATCCGCACAAGGATCCGCATCAAAAAGATGGCCCAACTAGATCCATCTACGGACCAAGAAAGCCAGCTCTCGTAAGCAATACAACGCAACAAATATCCGAATGTTGCGGCACACCAAAATATAGGGGCGCCGCACATCCCCTATCTTTCACCAATGAGGTGCTGGACCATGAATTTCCAGCGGGATTCAAGCCCGTAAACATAGAGGCATACGACGGAACAACAGACCCTGGAGTCTGGATCGAGGATTATATCCTCCACATACACATGGCTAGAGGAGATGACCTCCACGCCATAACATACTTACCCCTCAAGCTCAAAGGGCCTGCCCGGCATTGGCTTAAAAGCCTTCCCGAAAACACCATAGGAAGTTGGGAAGAGCTCGAGGATGCTTTTTGGGCAAATTTCCAAGGGACCTATGTCCGACCTCCGGATGCAGAAGATCTAAATCATATAACTCAACAACCCGGAGAGTCAGCCCGGAAACTCTGGAACAGATTTCTTACTAAAAAGAATCAGATAGTCGACTGTCCGGACGCCGAAGCCCTAGCAGCTTTCAAACATAGCGTCCGAGATGAATGGCTTGCCAGACACCTCGGCCAAGAAAAGCCAAGAACAATGGTCGCATTGACAAGCCTCATGACCCGCTTTTGCACCGGAGAGGATAGCTGGTTGGCAAGAAGCAGCACCAGCGACCCAAGTACATCCGAAGATAGAAATGGGAACAGGAAACCGCGCCGTAGCAAGGAACAGCGACGATTCAAGGAGAACAGCCTGAAGAGCACGGCAGTCAACGCCGGATTCAAAAGCAATCGGCAGAATCAGAAAAAGCCGCCCCCAAAGATGACAGGGACGAGCTATCTAACCTCAACAAAATCTTGGACAAAATATGTCAAATCCACAGTACTCCCGGGAGGCCTGCAAACCACACCCACAAAGATTGTTGGGTCTTCAAGCAATCCGGAAAACTCAACGCTGAACACAAGTGGCTCGACATACCAAGCGACGATGACGACGCACCCCACAAGCAAAACACCGGAGAACAAAAGAAGTTCCCACAAGAAGTCAAAACAGTAAATTCACTTCATGTGACAAAAGGGAAAAGCAGAGTGGCGCCTACGGAGATATGCGCCATACGGCCTGCCCCAGAGGTGCCCCGCCACTGGTTGTTACAACGAATCACCTTCGATCATCAGGATTACTCTAGAGGTATCCAGAACGCAGGCTGGACTGCCTTGGTCTTAGATCCGGTAATTGACGGACTCCACTTTACACAAGTCCTAATGGACGGCGGCAGTGACCTAAACCTGCTATATCACGACACAATCCGCAAAATGGGGTTAAACCCAGCAATAATTCACCATGGCAACACTTCCTTTCAAGGAGTCACGCCAGGCCCAGATACCCATAGTATTGGCTCACTTTCGTTAAAAGTTATGTTCGGCTCCCCAACAACTTCCGAAGCGAAAAGATAATCTTCCACATCGCCCCATTCATATGTCGCTATCAAGCGCTACTGGGACACGAAGCTTTCGCCCGCTTTAACGCAATACCACATTATGCATCCCTTACACTCAAAATGCCCGGTCCACGAGGCATCATCTCATTAAAGGGAAATATCAAGTGTTCCCCGAGTGCGGATGAGGTGTGGCTGCCTTGACAGCCGCACACTAACCCAGCTTTACTACCCCGGACATGGCTCGACGAGTCCGGCGTAAACATACAAAGGGTTAATACCCGCACAACCCTGTACAAGGGGATCAGCGCGTTTACACCAGGAGACAATACAGCTCAACTCTACTCACGTTTCTGTATTATATTTTGTTTATTTTAACATAGATTTCTCGCACGATTATTTTCCACTAAGTTCCTCTCTTTCATAGACGAACTCCGTGCTACACCCGTCCAGGATACGGTACAACGGAGACACAGGCGCAGACGTGCAGCAGGGACCCGTTTTAAGGATTCTTTTTAGATTAAGACCCTGCGTAAACCTTTTTTACTATCTCTTGTTGATAACATCCCCCGGTTTTTTCTATAACCAAGGAGGAGGCTGGCGTCTTGGCATGTGGCCACGCCAGAGTTTTGCGCGTACCTGGGCACCAGGGGCTTTTTACCAAGGGCTTTTGTTCGGCCCATTTTCATAAAGACCGAATACCTTAGGGAGTGTTCGGCATCGCGAGTTTGGCCTTATATGCATCAGTTCCGAATCATGTCTTTGGTCAAATGTTGGGTTTTCCCGGCTCCTGTGTTTTGTTGCCTTACGCTCCGCTCTATCGGCTAAGGTGGCACCAGGAGAACTCTTTGATTGTGCCCTGGTTCGGCCAGGCGAGCACCTCAGTAGAGAAAGCCGAAAACTGACTGTCATGATATAGCGAGAGACTGGTCAACCACTCGATGACTTCCAGAATCTTTAGGATTCCTCCGCATTAACGAAGGGCCGTTTCCTGGTCAGGCGCACACGCGCCCCGAGTTCGGGCGAGCACGGCGCCCCTAAGGGCTATTCAGTAGCCCCACTGTCAAACTCCTATGGCTAAGTGAAAGTGATAAAGCATTATAGTCCGGTTGCCTAGTTCGCTGCGCTATCACCTCCTTTATAGGACCAAGACATTGGATTAAGTGGGAAAAGGCGCCTTTTTGCGAGCACCCCCGCATTATATGCGTGGGGGATGAAGCCAACGACTGCCATCTTTCAGGTTATATACACATATACAGTAACGGCCGCACAGGAGGCATTATAATTCTTGAAAGCACAAGTATAAAAAGATTTTATCTCCTATCAAAATATTGTTTTACAATAGCACATGCTATTCGAACACAACATCCTTCGAGCACTGCGTCTCTATTAAACGAGCACCCTGAAGAACTTCTTCAAAGTACTGCTTGGCAGGTACTCAGCTTTCGTCCGAATCCCGGGATGCAACAACACTGGCCTTCATATCCACCCAGTATGTCTTGACACGGGCAAGAGCCATCTGCGCACCCTCTATGCATGCTGACCTCTTCATCGCATCAACATGCGGCACCGAACCAAGGAACTGCTGCACCAAGCTAAAGTAACTCTTCGGTTCTGGCTCTTTCGGCCACAGACGACTCGCAACGTACCTCGTGGCAAGTCCGGATAACCTGTTCAGCTCCGCCCAAGCAGCCAAACGGTCGAATACCGAAAGTGGGCGCTCTGGATTGTGGAACTGTGACCAAAAAATTTCTTCCAATTCATGGTCACCTCGACCCCAGAAGTGTTTGGTCGCGTCTACGGCACTCGCAGCTAAATCCAGATAAGTGTTCTCTGCACTCCACTTCTGATCTAACGGAGCATACTTAGGATCCACGAACTTCATCCGTAGCATATAGGGCTTTCCAGCTACGATATCTCTGGCCTGACGTAGCTCCTCCTTCATAGCTCTCATTGCAGAGCGAGTGTCCTTGGCCTCGACAGTGACCTTTTCTAGGTCCTTCTATGCCACCCGATCTTCTTCTTCATGAAGCTTACAACAGTCGGCAGCATCCTTCAATTTTACAGCCATCTCGGCAATTTCTTTCTTGCTTTAGCAGTGAGCAGCCTGTTCGCCTTTAGCTCTTCAGCCGCTTTAGCGGCAGCCACATCACTCTTCCTCGCTTGCTCCTTGGCTTGGGCAAGTTCCGCCCGAAGGTTCTCCATGGCAGCGGCACCATCTGCATTAAGCACATATGTTATAAGACACGAGTATCAAGCTCCTCTTATTAGATGTCCTTGGAGACATTACATACCTTGTGCCTCGTCTAGCCGCTTATTTACAAGCGCGATGTCGGCATCTGGTACGTCAAGTTGCCGCTTTAGCTCGGCAGATTCATCAGTCTGGCTAGCCACCGAACGCCTCTCCACCTACATAGGAAAGGAGACATATTATACCTGGGATTATGATCCTCTGTGCGCCGTCATTTTTGACAACACACAGAGTCTCAGGGGCTACTATTTATACAGGGCGCATTTTATATATGCGGCTCTATCAAAAGGTACATCTTTTCGCATACCTCAAAACCTGTCAGCAAACACCTGGCGACCTCATACAATCCGCTTTCCGCGAATGAAATCCTTCCAATTACCGTGTCCATCAACACATGGTGTTCTTATGAGATAGATGCTCGCTCGAGCAGATCCTACAGCCCCTCCGACCGTGCACCTAAAGGTGCCGGACTAGTCCGACGACCTTTTTCAAAGTCCGAATTTGGAGAAATCCTCCGAGACGACACCTCAGGGTCACCCGCCTCGTAAGACGGTTTGGTTGGGGGAGGCGTTTCACTCTCCATCATCTCCAGACGAAGATCCCCTAAAGAGGAGCTCTGCTGAGAAGGGTTGAGATCCGAACCGCAAGGTAAAAATTTCGGTTATCTTCCTCAGAAATAAAACAGGGATGTCACTCATTTTGGAACCCCTCTCTTTACTTACGGCTTGGTGGATAGCTGATCCCCTTGGGGGCGCAATGCGGCCGGGGCATTCCCCGGCGCCGGACCCTCTGGCGAAGATTTCTTCCCCCGTTTTGAGGCCATCGCCTCCGGGTCTTCAGAGGCGGTCCTTTTCTTTCCCTAGTTGGGGGAATTCTCGATTCCTCCCTTCCTAACAGCCTCCTTCGTGGAGGCGGTAGCTCCTTGGGTCCCCTTTTCGCCTTCTTCCGAAGGCGCAATCTCCAGCATCCTGGTCAACACGGGATCCGGCGTGGTCTCAGGCAGGGGGGTCGGACACCTGATAAGCTTTGCTTTCGCTATCCACTCATGTTCAAAGGATAGCTCTTTTAAGGGCAGTTTTACGATAAAGATATGGATGGCGTGTCCGGGTACGGGGCTACTTACTTGAGTATCCGGGCGATTGCAGCTCAGACCTGCGTCCTCGGATAAGTCCGGACACCTTGCTTGTGATCCGAAGAACAATTTGTACATCTCCACGGGCGTCGTGCCCATAAAATGTTGGAGGACTCGCGGTCCCTCCGGATTAAATTCACACAGGCGGAGAGGGCGACGTTTGTAGGGCAGTATGCGGTGAATCAGCATAACCTGCGCCACTACGGCCAAGTTGATATCTCTTTCTAGGAGATCTCGAATGCGGCCCTGCAGCAAGGGCACGTCTTTGAACGGCCCCCAGTTAAGCCCTTTATTGACCCATGACACCATCCGTGGTGGGGGACCCGAGCGAAAAGCAGGTGGCGCCACCCATGTGGTGCCCGTGGCGGCTGTGATGTCAAACCAGTCCCGTTGCCATAAGCCGAACTCCTCTTGAAAAGAGCTCTCGGGCCATGGAGCGTTGGCAATCTTGCTTATAATAGCCCCTCCGCACTCAGCGTGCTGCCCCTCGATCATCTTCGGTTCTACCCTGAAGGTTTTAAGCCACAACCCGAAGTGGGGAGTAATATGGAGGAAGGCCTCACACACAACAATGAATGATGAGATTTGGAGGATGGACTCTGGAGCTAAGTCGTGAAATTCAAGCCCATAATAAAACATGAGCCCCCTCACGAAGGGATCAATCGGGAAGCCTAGCCCCCGAAGGAAGTGAGATGTGAACACCACGCTCTCACCAGGCTGGGGAGTGGGAATAGCCTGCCCTTGAGCAAGCATCCTATGCGAGATTCCGCCGGTTAGATACCTGGCATCTCTCAGCTTTCGCATGTCTTCTTCCGTAACAGAGGAAGGCATCCACCGGCCTCGGAGGTCGGAGCCAGACATCATCGAGGGTCTGAAGCACCTGAATCTGGAGCTTTGGGTGTTGGAACTCGAAGAGAGGGGCGGATTTGATTGGATTGAAAGAAAGGAGTCGAGCCTTGGTCTCTTTGTGACCGTTTGGGACTCACTCTCAATTAAGAAGTCATACCAATGGCACGGTTGGGTTACCCACACCCGTATTGATGAGAATCCCGGAATAAGGGGACACGATCTCTGCTTTGACAAGACGTGCCAAGGAAACCGCCTCGCTAAACGTGCTGAGGTGGAACAGTAAAATGATTCGAATAAAGGCTTGGCCGTAGCATGATGTCACGCTGCGGAATACGTCAGCAGATTAGATTTGTGCGAATATTATTCTCTCTACGGTGGTATGTGGAAACTATTTTGCAGAGCCGGACACTATCCTTGTGTTCAACATCTTCTATGAAGTATTCGGAGGAGGAACCCGCCTTGCAATGCCGAAGACAATTTGCGCGGCGGACTCGTCGTCATTGAAGCCTGGTTCAGGGGCTACTGAGGGAGTCCTGGATTAGGGGGTGTCCGGATGGCCGGACTATGACATTTGGCCGGACTCCTGGACTATGAAGATACAAGATTGAAGACTTCGTCCTGTGTCCGGATAGGACTTTCCTTGGTGTGGAAGGCAAGCTTGGCGATTCGATATGAAGATCTCCTCCCATTGTAACCGACTCTGTGTAACCCTAGCCCTCTCTAGTGTCTATATAAACCGGAGAGTTTTAGTCCGTAGGACGAACAACAATCATATCATAGGCTAGCTTCAAGGGTTTAGCCTCTCTGATCTCGTGGTAGATCAACTCTTGTACTACCTATATCATCAATATTAATCAAGCAGGAGTAGGGTTTTACCTCCATCGAGAGGGCCCAAACCTGGGTAAAACATTGTGTCCCTTGTCTCTTGTTACCATCCGCCTAGACGCACAGTTCGGGACCCCCTACCCGAGATCCGCCGGTTTTGACACCGACAACCATCCTTTAGCATCAATCATCATGCGAGCATCCTTTGTACTTATGGTATATAGAGCAGGTTCATTCACACCAAGGCTGCGCATGGTAAGAGAAACTTGGCCGCGGTCGCCCGGATTGTTGAACGACTCCCTCGTTGCTCTAGGAATTCTCTGTTTGCAAACAAGAAGACATACCCAAACAATTAGATTAACAAAGTGAATCATGTGAAACAACATGGAAAGAAAAAAGAACGAAGCACTTGGGCGGCCAATGCTTACCAAGAAGGTGGACATGTCGGTTTTTGTAAGGATTTTGGTATATGATGTGCAAACTGCAGCCCAGTCTGTTGTCGGTGCAACTGCTCATTCGGTTGCCGTTGCACGGGCCGTAGCAGATGCAAGTGCAAGTGTTGGTGCAGGTGCCAAAGCCGCTGCTGCTGCCGGAGATGGTGCTCCTTGTAGAGCTGGCGCCGGTGTCGGAGCAGGTGCCGGTGTCGATGCTCGATCCTCCGGTAGATTAGAGTGATCTGCTGACGCGATCGGTGCCCAATCCTGAGCTGGATCAGTCTGAGCTGCTACCGCTGTCAGTGCTAGAGCAACTGTCGGTGCTCGATTCGTTGCTGAAGGTGGTACCGATGTGCGAGACAGCGGGGATCGTGTCTGGTCTGCTATGATCAGCTTTCTAACTTGACTAGGATCTGTGACTGTGATCCAGTTTTTTTCTTCATTTCTTTTAAATGCGAGAAGGACTAATTGTGGCGTTTTTGTTAAACCAAACTGCAGTTCATCATAGGGATTCATCTTGTACTCAGACAACAGACTGATCCAATTTTTTCCATTAATATAAGAAGTGAAACCTGCAAAAATAGCCATCGTAGAGCAAACCAAATGGTTTATGCCGTCATGAATGTCACATGGCAAAACCTGCATCGTAAAATTGCAGGAAAAGAAAGAAAACTTGACATTAAATCACTAAGATTTAGACAGTAAATCAATAAGATTTACTTGATGTGACACGAGTGAATCCTTACTAGGAAATCACTATGTTGAAGTACTAAACAGAAGATTGATCATCCAACTACGGGTGGCATGCAGGGGCCCCGCCTACTCCCATAAGCAGGACAGTCCAAAGGTTGTGACAAATCGTATGGACCGAACATCCATGGGACTGGAAATCTTGGTGCGTGCGATAAACCCTGCAATGCATACAGATATTGGAGTGTAACCATAATTGATAAACCGTCCTCACAAAAAAGATAATCTGGATACTTCAAAATATAAAGACTGAATTGAGTGGACATACATTAACATAGACCATTCTCAGGACTGACCACTGATAACCAACAAGTATAGGGGTTCGCAACAGTTTTTGAGGGTAGAGTATTCAACCCAAATTTATTGATTCGACACAAGGGGAGCCAAAGAATATTCTCAAGTATTAGTAGCTGAGTTGTCAATTCAACCACACCTATAAACTTAGTATCTGCAGCAAAGTGTTTAGTAGCAAAGCAATATGATAGTAGTGGTAACGGTAACCAAAGTAAAGACAACAAAAGTAATGTTTTTGGTGTTTTGTAGTGATTGTAACAGTAGCAACAGAAAAGTAAATAAGCAAGAACCAGTATATGGAAAACTCGTAGACACCGGATTAGTGATGGATAATTATGTCGGATGCGGTTCGTCATGTAACAGTCATAACATAGGGTGACACAGAACTAGCTCCAGTTCATCAATGTAATGTAGGCATGTATTCCGTATATAGTCATACGTGCTTATGGAAAAGAACTTGCATGACATCTTTTGTCCTACCCTCCCGTGGCAGCGGGGTCCTATTGGAAACTAAGGGATATTAAGGCCTCCTTTTAATAGAGAACCGGAACAAAGCATTAGCACATAGTGAATACATGAACTCCTCAAACTATGGTCATCACCGGGAGTGGTCCCGATTATTGTCACTTCGGGGTTGCCGGATCATAACACATAGTAGGTGACTATAGACTTGCAAGATAGGATCAAGAACTCACATATATTCATGAAAACATAATAGGTTCAGATCTGAAATCACGGCACTCGAGCCCTAGTGACAAGCATTAAGCATAGCAAATTCATAGCAACATCAATCTCAGAACATAGTGGATACCAGGGATCAAACCCTAACAAAACTAACTCGATTACATGATAAATCTCATCCAACCCATAACCGTCCAGCAAGCCTACGATGGCATTACTCGCGCACGGCTGTGAGCATCATGAAATTGGTGATGGAGGATGGTTGATGATGACGACGGCGACGAATCCCCCTCTCCGGAGCCCCGAACGGACTCCAGATCAGCCCTCCCGAGAGAGATTAGGGCTTGGCGGCGGCTCCGTATCGTAAACGCGATGATTTCTTCTCTCTGATTTTTTTTCTCCCCGAAAGCCAATATATGGAGTTGGAGTTGGCGCTGGAGGGCCACCAGGGGGCCCATGAGGTAGGGGGGCGCGCCCAGGGGGGCGGGCGCCCCCACCCTCGTGGACAGGGTGTGGGCCCCCTGGTCTTCATCTTTGGCAAGGATTTTTTATTGTTTTTTCTAAGATGTTCCGCGGAGTTTCAGGTCATTCCGAGAACTTTTATTTTCTGCACATAAAACAACACCATGGCAATTCTGCTGAAAACAGCGTCAGTCCGGGTTAGTTCCATTGAAATCATACAAGTTAGAGTCCAAAGCAAGGGCAAAAGTGTTTGGAAAAGTAGATACGGCGTAGACGTATCAACTCCCCCAAGCTTAAACCCTTGCTTGTCCTCAAGCAATTCAGTTGACAAACAGAAAGAGAAAAAGAAAAACTTTTACAAACTCTGTTTGCTCTTGTTGTTGTAAACATGAAAAGTCAACATTCAAGTTTCAGCAAATATTATGAACTAACCAGACTCAAAGTAACACGTAGGTCTCACAGTTACACATATCAATAACATAATCAGCTGGCAAGCTATAGTCATAAAACTCGGATGACAACACTTTCTCAAAATAATCATAACATGATATAACAGAATGGTATCTCGCTAGCCCTTTCTGAGACCGCAAAACATAAATGCAGAGCACCTTTAAAGATCAAGGAATGACTAAACATTGTAATTCATGGTAAAAGAGATACAGTCAAGTCATACCCAATATAAACCAATAATCATGAATGCAAACAACAGTATGCTCTCTAGCGGGTGCTTTTTATAAGAAGGGTGATGACTCAACATAAAAGTAAATAGATAGGCCCTTCGCAGAGGGAAGCAGGGATTTGTAAAGGTGCCAGAGCTCGGTTTTGAAATAGAGATAAATTATATTTTGAGCGGCATACTTTCATTGTCAACATAGCAACTAAAAGACGAGGATATCTTCCATGCTAAACAGATTATAGGAGGTTCCCAAACAGAATGGTAAAGTTTATACTCCCCCTCCTCCACAAGCATCAATCCATGGCTTGCTCGAAACAACGAGTGCCTCCAACATTCAACGGGTCCCAGGGGGAGTTTTTTTTCCAATTATTTTGATTTAGTTTGCATAGAGCATGGGATTGGGCATCCCGGTTACCAGCCATTTTCTCGTGAATGACGAGCGGAGTCCACTCCTCTTGAGAATAACCCGCCTAACACGGAAGATAAAGGGCAGCTCTAGTTGACATATGAGCTATTCGATCATGCAAAACAGAATGTTTATTTGAAGGCTTAGAGTTTGGCAGATACAAATTTACTTGGAACGGCAGGTAAATACCGCATATAGGTAGGTATAGTGTACTCATATGGAACAACTTTGGGGTTTAAGGAGTTTGGATGCACAAGCAGTATTCCTGCTTAGTACAGGTGAAGGCTAGCAAAAGACTGGGAAGCGACCAACTGAGAGAGCAACAACAGTCGTAAACATGCATTAAAATTAATTTACACCGAATACAAGCATGAGTAGGATATAATCTACCATGAACATAAATATCATGAAGGCTATGTTGATTTGATTCAACTACATGCGTGAACATGTACCAAGTCTAGTCACTCAATTCATTTAAAGGAGGATACCATCCCATCATACCACATCATAATCATTCTAATAGCATGTTGGCACGCAAGGTAAACCATTATAACTCATAGCTAATCAAGCATGGCACAAGCAACTATAATCTCTAAATGTCATTGCAAATATGTTTACTTCATAATAGCTGACTCAGGAACGATGAATCATCATATTTACAAAAACAAGAGAGGTCAAGTTCATACCAGCTTTTCTCATCCCAATAAGTCCATCATATATTATCATTATTGCCTTTCACTTGCACGACCGAACGATGTGTATAATAATAAGAGTGCACGTGCATTGGACTAAGCTAGAATCTGCAAGCATTCAACTCCAGAGAGAAGACAAGTAATATGGGCTCTAAATTAAACAAACAATTATGCATATAAGAGCCACTAAGCAATTTCAATATAGTCTTCTCGATCCCCAAAAGAAAGAAAAGAAAATAAAAACTATTTACATGGGAAAGCTCCCAACAAGCAAAAGAAGAACGGGAAATATTTTTGGGTTTTCATTTTAATTACTACAGCAAAGAAATTAACTACTACTAATTTTTTTGTTTTTTTTCTTAAGGTTTATTAAGCACACAAGAAGAAAGCAGGAAAAAGAAAAGAAACTAACATGGATATTACACTGAAAGAGTATGAGCACCGACACCTAGCAATGAGTGTGTGTGAACATGAGTGTAATGTCGGTGGGAAATACGTACTCCCCCAAGGTTAGGCTTTTGGCCTAAGTTGGTCTATTGCTAGGGATAGCCTGGCAGATACCCGTAGGTGAAGCTGGGGTCATACTGCGACGAAGAAGGCTCCGGCTGCCATTGGCTGACAACCTCCTCTGGATCCCAAGAATAAACAGATAGTCGTGGAGGCTCATCTTGTGGCTCCGGTTCCGGGGCTGGTGCAGGATTCCGATAGGCTTGAACAGCCGACCACGGAACGATGTGAGGACCTGCAGATAAGTTAAATGAAGAAGGGGCAGGCAAAGTAATAGTCTTAGGGTGATGTTTATCAAAGTATAATTTGTATTTGAGCTCCCCTTCGCGACTCTTAACAATAAAGGCATGCGCTATCATACTCTTATAATCTAAATAAGCACGAGGCAGCGTTGTTTCTTCTTTCTTTTGTTTTTCTTTAGAGCTTCGGCTCGACGAGCCCCTCAATAGTCTCTTCATTATTTTATGAAACAATCTGAAATTTTTAGTAACTTCAAATAAAAGTGAACCAACTTCAATAAAATTGATAGCAACAACTCTCACAAGTGCCAAGGGCCTATATCAAGCATTAGAACTACTTGGAACCATATAAATTTGACACGCAAGCTCGAGAACATGGTCACCTATGCAGCACAAATTTGCAATGAATAAAGCACTAGAAAAAACTAATTGGACCAATGGAGGAGTCACATACCAAGGAACAATCTCCCCAAGCAGTTTTGCGAGAGGTGCTTTGAGCAAGGAGATCGAAAATCACAGCAACGGGGACTGGAACCCGTGCTTGAGTTGGTTTTTTGTGTTTGTGTGAGGCAGAGTAAGAAGACGGGTGCAGGGATAAGTGGAGGAGGGCCAGCATGGGCCCACGAGACAGGGGGGCGCGCCTAGGGGGTAGGGCGCGCCCTCCACCCTCGTGACCAGGTGGCAGCTCCCCGCGTGGTAATTTTTGCATAGTAAATCCTCAAATATTCCCGAAAAAATCATATTAAATTGGCATGGCATTCTGAGGACTTTTATTTTTGGGATATTTTTATATTGCATGGATAAGTTAGGAAATAGACAGAAAAATACTATTTTACTTTATTTCTACTAAATAACAGAAAATATAAAGAGGGTACAGAAGGTTGTGCTTCTAGTTTCATGCATCTCGTGATCATCAAAATGAACCCACTAACAAGGTTGATCAATTCTTGTTAACAAACTCATTTCGAATAATCACGGAACTGGAGAAATTTCGAATAATACTAAGTTACCTCAACGGGGATATGAAAATCCCCAACAATAAGAATATCATACTTTTTCTTGACAGTAGGGAGAGGAAATTCAAAACCTCCAAATATAATTGATGGAATTTTTCCAATAGCGTTGATACTATAAACTTGAGGTTGTTTCCTCGGAAAGTGTACCGTGTGCTCATGACCATTAACATGAAAAGTGACATTGCCTTTGTTGCAATCAATAACAGCCCCTGCAGTATTAAGGAATGGTCTTCCAAGAATAATAGACATACTATCATCCTCGGGAATATCAAGAATAACAAAGTCCGTTAAAATAGTAACGTACGCAACTACAACTGGCACATCCTCACAAATACCGACAGGTATAGCAGTTGATTTATTAGCCATTTGCAAAGATATTTCAGTAGGTGTCAACTTATTCAAGTCAATTCTACCATATAAAGAGAGAGGCATAACACTGACACCGGCTCCAAGACCACATAAAGCAGTTTTAACATAATTTCTCTTAGTGGAGCATGGTATAGTAGGTACTCCAGGATCTCCAAGTTTCTTTGGTATTCCACCCTTAAAAGTATAATTAGCAAGCATGGTGGAAATTTCAGCTTCAGGTATCTTTCTTTTATTAGTCATGATATCCTTCATATACTTAGCATAAGGATTTGTTTTGAGCACATCAGTTAATCGCATACGCAAAAATATGGGTCTAATCATTTCAGCAAAGTGCTCAAAATCCTCATCACCCTTCTTCTTGGATGGTTTTGGAGGAAAGGGCATGGGTTTCTGAACCCATGGTTCCCTTTCTTTACCATGTTTCCTAGCAACAAAGTCTCTTTTATCATAATGTTGATTCTTTGATTGTGAGTTATCAAGATCAACAGCAGGTTCAACTTCTACATCATTATCATTACTAGGTTGAGCATCAACATAAACATTATCATTAACATTATCACTAGGTTCATGTTCATCACCTAATTGTGTTTCAGCATCATAAATAGAGATATCATTTGGATTCTCAGGTGGTTCAGCAATAGGTTGACTACAAGTTTGCACAGTCCTATCATTTTTCTTTTTCTTCCTTTTAGAAGAATTAGGTACATCAATATTATTTCTCTGAGAATCTTGATCGATTCTCTTAGGGTGGCCTTCAGGATACAAAGGTTCCTGAGTCATTCTACCAGTTCTAGTAGCCACTCTAACAGCATAATCATTTTTCTTACTATTCATTTCATCAAGCACTTCTTTCTGAGCTTTAAGTTCTTGTTCTACTTGAGTGGTAACCATAGAAGCATGTTTGCTAAAAAGCTTAAGTTCAGCTCTAATATCAGCCATATAATCACCCAAGCATTTAATCATAAAGGTATTCTGTTTTAATTGTCTACCAAAATAAGCATTAAAGTCATCTTGCTTAAACATAAAGTCATCAAACTCATCCAAGCACTGACTAGCAATTTTAGTAGGAGGGACTTCAGCTTTATCATATCTATAGAGAGAATTTACCTTTACTACCTGTGTCGGGATATCGGGAGGTTCTTCAGTAAATAAGTAATTGAGATCATATACTTCTTCAACAGACGGTAAATTAAGACCATGTATTTCTTCAATAGGAGGTAAATTCTTAACATCTTGAGCTTTAATACCTTTTTCTTTCATAGATTTCTTTGCCTCTTGCATATCTTCGGGACTGAGAAATAGAACACCTCTCTTCTTCGGAGTTGGTTTAGGAATAGGCTCGGTAATTGGCTCTGGAACTGGCTCAAGAGGTGGCTCAGGAGGTGCCCAATTATTTTCATTTGTCAACATATTATTCAATAGAATTTCAGCTTCATCCGGTGTTCTTTCCCTGAAAAGAGAACCAGCACAACTATCCAGGTAATCTCTAGAAGCATCAGCTAGTCCATTATAAAAGATATCAAGTATTTTAGGTTTCTTAAGAGGATGATCAGGCAAAGCATTAAGTAACTTGAGAAGCCTCCCCCAAGCTTGTGGGAGACTCTCTTCTTCAATTTGCACAAAGTTGTATATTTCCCACAAAGCAGCTTGTTTCTTATGAGCAGGGAAATATTTAGCAGAGAAGTAATAAATCATATCCTAGGGACTTTGCACACAACCAGGATCAAGATAATTAAACCAAATCTTAGCATCACCCTTTAATGAGAACAGAAATATTTTGAGTAAATAAAGGTAGCGTGATCTCTCATTATTAGTAAACAGGGCGGCTATATCATTTAACTTAGTAAGATGTGCCACAACAGTTTCAGATTCATAGCCATAGAAAGGATCAGATTCAACCAAAGTAATTATATCTGGATCAACAGAAAAATCATAATAATCCTTATCGGGAACACAAATAGGTGAAGTCGCAAAAGCAGGGCCGGGTCTCATTCTATCTCTAAAAGATTATTTACTCCATTTAACTAGCAACCTCTTAAGTTCATATCTATCCTGGCAAGCAAAAATAGCTGCAGAAGATTCTGCATCAAAAAGATAACCCTCAGGAATAGCAGGCATATTTTGATCATCACAATCATCATCATATTCAGGTTCAATAATTTCTCTTTCTCTAGACCTAGCAATTTGCTCATCAAGAAATTCACCAAGGGGCACAGTAGTATCAAGCATAGAAGTAGTTTCATCATAAGTATCATGCATAGCAGAAGTGGCATCATCAATAACATGTGACATATCAGAATTCATAGCAGTAGCAGGTTTAGGTGTCGCAAGCTTACTTATAATAGAAGGAGAATCTAGTGCAAGGCTCGATGGCAGTTCCTTACCTCCCCTCGTAGTTGAGGGCAAAATAGTAGTTCGATCGTCTTTCAAGTTCTTCATAGTGTCCAGTAGATATAAATCCCAAGTGACTCAAAGAATAGAGCTATGCTCCCCGGCAAGGGCGCCAGAAAAAGGTCTTGATAACCCACAAGTATTGGGGATCGCAACAGTTTTCGAGGGTAGAGTATTCAACCCAAATTTATTGATTCGACACAAGGGGAGCCAAATAATATTCTCAAGTATTAGCAGCTGAGTTGTCAATTCAACCACACCTGGAAACTTAGTATCCGTAGCAAAGTGTTTAGTAGCAAAGTAATATGATAGTAGTGGTAACGGTAACAAAACTAAAGACAGCAAAAGTAATGTTTTTGGTGTTTTGTAGTTATTGTAACAGTAGCAACGAAAAAGTAAATAAGCGAGAACCAGTATATGGAAAACTCGTAAGCACCGGATTAGTGATGGATAATTATGCCGGATGCGGTTGGTCATGTAACAGTCATAACATAGGGTGACACAGAACTAGCTCCAGTTCATCAATGTAATGTAGGCATGTATTCCGTATAGTCATACGTGCTTATGGAAAAGAACTTGCATGACATCTTTTGTCCTACCCTCCCGTGGCAGCGGGGTCCTATTGGAAACTAAGGGATATTAAGGCCTCCTTTTAATAGAGAACTGGAACAAAGCATTAGCACATAGTGAATACATGAACTCCTCAAACTATGGTCATCACCGGAAGTGGTCCCGATTATTGTCACTTCGGGGTTGCCGGATCATAACACATAGTAGGTGACTATAGACATGCAAGATAGGATCAAGAACTCACATATATTCATGAAAATATAATAGGTTCAGATCTGAAATCATGGCACTCGGGCCCTAGTGACAAGCATTAACTATAGCGAAGTCATAGCAACATCAATCTCAGAACTTAGTGGATACTAGGGATCAAACCCTAACAAAACTAACTCGATTACATGATAAATCTCATCCAACACATAACCGTCCAGCAAGCCTATGATGGAATTACTCACGCACGGCTGTGAGCATCATGAAATTGGTGATGGAGGATGGTTGATGATGACGACGACGACGAATCCCCCTCTCCGGAGCCCCGAACGGACTCCAGATCAGCTCTCCCGAGAGAGATTAGGGCTTGGTGGCGGCTCCATATCGTAAAACGCGATGATTTCTTCTCACCGATTAGGGCTTGGGCCCACGAGGTAGGGGGCGCGCCCAGGGGGGCGCCCCCACCCTCTTGGATAGGGTGTGGGCCCCCTGGTCTTCATCTTTGGCGAGGATTTTTTATTGTTTTTTCTAAGATGTTCCGTGGAGTTTCAGGTCATTCCGAGAACTTTTATTTTCTGCACATAAAACAAAACCATGGCAATTCTGCTGAAAACAGCGTCAGTCCGGGTTAGTTCCATTCAAATCATACAAGTTAGAGTCCAAAACAAGGGCAAAAGTGTTTGGAAAAGTAGATATGACGGACACATATCAACCACACACCAAAAGCGGCAGCACTAATAAACAATACAGGGTTCACAAACACAAATCAAGTACTGAACAATAGTACTTACTACAGACAAGCAAAGTTGCACTAATTAAACTTTGCAGACTATTTCTTGCGACCGACCTACGGGATGAACCCCGCATAACTGACTAGGCCATGGACTTCATGAGAGATGTCTACATGCACCATCACCATCTCGTCAACCTTGGAGAACCTAACAGAGTGAAACTTCCACTCATAAACATGATGATGAAGACATGCCACATCAGATTTGTTGGGAAGCTTTACAAGAACCACACCCTTCGTAATCGAAGGCACAGCCAGGAAATTGTTGTGGTCAAGTACAGCCTCGAGAACACGCCTGACAACAATGCTATAGGAAAACACTAATCAGGACACGTGGCGACAAGGACACAACAGCTGGATAGTTTAGCAGGTCTTCTAGTTCACACGACATGACTTTGAGAACTTCAAATCCACCGCGGACTTGGTTCTAATTCAAACGGAAACCATATGTTATTACTACCTCCGTTCAGAAATATAAGATGATTTTCGATATTATACTCCATATAAGACTACATATACACACAGAAATGAGTGAACAAAGACACTAGAACATGTCTTCAAAGGCATGAGAGCAGAGGGATTACTTGCAATATCCATAACACAAGTTACTGAGGCAAATATACCCTCTTCAAAGGTAGCATTGATGTTCATAAAGTACTCCCTCCATCCCAAAATTCTTGTCTTAGATTTGTCTAGATACGGATGTATCAAGTCACATTTTAGTATTAGATACATCCGTATCTAGACAAATCTAAGACAAGAAATTTGGGACAGAGGGAGTAGTTGAAAGTAATCTATAATAAATCAATGTCATCCTCTCGCATGTTTTGGTCAAAAGAGGAATTTAGAACCGTCATTTGGCACACTAAAATCACATGCAAGATCACCCATAAAGTTGTACTACCAGTACTAGTACTGCGTGTTAGATGAAAAAACACGATCAAGATCGAGAAAAAGATCGTCAACAAGAGACATTACCTGGACTTTCTTAATGAGGGATCCCGGAGAGGGGGGCTTGGACAGGGCGATGGCTTTGAGCTTGTCTGCGGTAGTATCGGCGGGGTGCTTGCGCTTCTTCGTACAATGAGCCTCGACGGTTTTGGCCAGAGCCATAGACATCACGTCGGTCGGTGCTCCAGCGTCCATCAAAGAGAGGAAGCTGAGAGAGCAGAGTGAAAGGAGGAACGAGATGAGGGAGAAGAGAAGCGAGTGGGGGTTTTCTTCAAGACAGGAAGCTGAGAGAGAAGAGTGAAATGATGGTTGCTTCGTCCGTCCAACTTACTGGAAGAAAGTAGGGGGTTTTGTGATTTGACGGCTCATTGGGCATTACTGCGGCACTTCGATTGGGGTAGTCTACCATCACTCTACTACAGAGTAATTTAGTGCATGGCTGGTGGACCCAGGTGCTGGCTGTCCCACACGTCGACGAAAGTGAGTAATTTACTGCATGGCTGGAGGAGGATCTGCACGGCAGAGCGTGTCCACTGTTTTTCTGAAGAAGAAAAAATGATTACAACAAGCGTTTCCACTCTTACGTCGGAGGAGTGCGAAACACGGCAGCCACTTGAACATACACAGTGCTCCTACTACTAGGCATGTCCAATGGTTCATACGTCAGTACTACACAATCTTGTTGCTAGTGTAGTAAGATATGACGATAACAAATGATGTTGTGCACATGTCAACTACTCCTATATGTAACATAGTACCGCTTTTTCGACTGTCCGGTCGAGAATGAACGGTGAGATCAATGTTAACAGAACTAGGTCTATAGTGCATGGAGTGTATGGTGCTTCAATACTCCACGAAACATGAACCATATGAAGCACGAATAGTGTTAGGCAGGGTGTATGAAGGGTGCACGGGATGGGAGCAAAAGTTCCCTTCTCAACCCACTTTTGGGTGTTTGGCAGAGTGCATGAGTCCACACTAGTAGGTTAACAGAAATACACGAAGAGGAAACAACTATATTGAGATCAGAATGCAACCAAACACACCCACACACTTTGTGCTACAGTGACTGATCTGCACGTCTGAGTTTGATCCAACGGTCATGTTGCACCGAGACATGGACATGCCCATGCAGAGGGCACCTAAACACCATCGAAGTCCCTCTGCTTCTTGAGGCGCACGACGTTGGTGATGCAGGGTGCAACCGCCCGCAGAGCCCGCTCCCGGTCGACGGGAGCTCGCTCGTCAAAGACGGTGTCCAATGGAACGAATGGATTCGGTGACGGAGCCTTGAAAGGATTTGCCCGGCAACGGCGACGACAGCCCGCAACCCCTCCTTGTCCATCTCAGCCCCCACCATCGCACGGAGACGGCTCAGCTCCTCAGAGATATAGGTGAAGAAGGAGACCAGGTCAGGAAGCCGCAGCTCGTTGAAGTCGACTGGGTGGTCGAACGGGTTTAGCCCTACGGCCGGCATCGTCGCGCTGGCACAACGGTAGGCATCACGCAGCCGCAACACGTGCGTGGAAACTTGGTTCACCAAGTGGCTGAGGCGATCCTGGACCTCGTCATGATCGGCCCGCTCACGCTCCAGCCGACTCCCCTGACGGCGTATCGTATCTCCCGCTTTCTGCAGCAACGCTGCCGACGCCTCGACATCTTTGTGGTGGATGCCTGCCGCTTTTGAAGCTCCATGAACTCCCGCACATAACGGAGGAGCATGGCACTCCTCTCCTCCTTGAGCTCACGAAGCTCCACGTCCTTGGCCCTGAGCTCCGTATCCTTGGCATGGAGCTCCTATGTCAGGCGCCTCACCTCGGACTCCGTGCCCTGCTGCTTCGCAATGGCACCAGGTAGAAGCAATGGGGAGAGGAAGCAAAGGGGGCGAAACGGCTGAAAGGCAATGCAATCTACGGGAAGGCGGAGGGAGCTAGCCGAGGAGTGGGGAATCTTTTGGTTTTCACCAAGGTAAAACACAAGGGGATGACTTCTCACATCAGGGAGCAGTGGGTTTTATAGGCGGAGTAATCGTGACTAATTGCTGCCGCGCCTGCTCCCGTCAATCAAAACATTAAACATCCTGCCATGCCTGCTCTCGTCAATCAAAAAATTAAAAATCCTGCCGCACCCAGACACCAGAGCAATGCCGCGGTGGATATTTAAATTTACCTGCCGACAAGTAGATAAAAAAAGAGGTGAAAAAACAAATGTGGCGGCGGCCTAGCTAATCGGTCAAGCTAGCCCAACTAGCTAGCTACCGTGCTTCACTAATGTACTCGGCGGGAAAGGTGGTCTTTCGTGATTTGACGACTCACTTACTTGCTTCGGCGCTACGGTCGAGGAGGACCCAGAAAACACGCGGTAGGGCATCCCATGTCAGGAAGAATATATGCGTGCACCACCCGGGAGGACCCCGAAACCACGCGCTAGGGTGTGCCACGTCTCGGCACGGAGGAAAAATGTGCGTGTAAAAATATACTGTATCAGACGTCGGCAGTAACTCTTGTACCTATGGTTCGACCTCGGGACCCATCTAGTCGGTCGAAAACACCCCACTAGCCACACAACTTCGTGATGCAAACGTGTCGCAGAGGATAGATGTGGTTAGCTCCATCTCGACCAGCCACAACGTCTTTTGTTCTACGCGATTCTTCAATTTTCCATGCTTTTTTAGTTGTAATAACACCACGGGAAGCTAGTGCCGCTCTTCGTGTATGCCCGTGCAAAGGTTAGAAAATGGAGAGAAGAGAGATTGAGATCGCAGACCTGGGACCCACCAGTAAGTGAGTCAACGGTCATGCACGTGTTGACGAGGCACTCCCTCTACTCTACTCAATGTAATACTGTATAAAATCAAGTTATGGGACAAAGCCAACAACCTTTGTTGTTTCAGGCTATCGACTTACGCTTTGTAGTCCAGGTTCCCAGTTCAAATCTCGTATTTCAGATTTGTTGGTTTTAGGTCCAAATTTGATTAATGACAAGTGGGACCCCCGTGTGTTGTTCCGATATTTCAGTGTAGGATGGTTTTTTTGAACAAACACTTTGCGCGGTTAGACAAGTAACGACACGAGTTACACGTATTTTCCAAGTTTACGAACAAAAATGATAGCGGCATAGAATATCACATCCACCCCGCAGCTTAGATGCTATGGTGATACGAATTTTTACACCATTGGAAGTGAGATCCAATGGCTTGGGAGTAGTCTTTGTAATTATGCGCAATTTCCAAACTCTCCAAAGGTTTTTTTGCAAATAAACCATTCAGGCCTCATGTGTACCATTGCATCTTCGATCCAATGGCTCCCCGTTGCTCATATTAGGTGCTCCCCGTAGCTTAATTACCCGCTACGGTGATATAAGCATCTAGGTCGTATGATCAGTGATCAGATGGCACATGCGTAGTACTTGTACTTTCTGCGCATTTCCCAAACTCTATCAGCCGTATATTGCAAAAACATTCAAACCTCCTACTGTGGGCCGTTAGATCTCAGTGAACTCGTATCACCATAGAATCTACGGTGCGGGAGCAACTCATATTCTCCCGTGTGAGAAAACATAAGGTGCTATCGCAACTTGGATGCTACGGAGATACGAGCTTCAAGGTCGTTTGATATGAGATGCAATGGCATCTGAGCAGTCTTTGTGCTTGTAAGCAGTGGCCGAACTCTTTTGGGGCTTTTCTGTAAAAAGCCATTCGAACCACCGAGGAGGTGTTGGGTCACAAATCCAACGGCTCCGAAGAGCTTGTATCACCAAGGCATCTAAGATGTGGTATCACATGATATTCTTACATACAGGAGAATATGATGTCCTCCTTCCTCTTAGATGCTACGGTGATACGAGCTTCGAGGTCGTTGGATATGGGATCCAAGGGCATCTGAGTAGTTTTTGTACAAATTGTGTGCAATTATCAAACTCATCAAGGTTTCCTGTAAAAATATTAAGACACATCATGTGAACTGCTATATCTCAGATCTACAAGCTCCAAGCAACTCGTATCGGCATATAACATCCAAGGTATGGGGGCACATGATATTCTCTCGGGGAGGAGGGGTGGGGGTGCACAACCAATCGGTGGTTGGGAGGGTGGGGACAAATATAATCTAAACAACCCTAAACAGAGCTCCACAATTTTATCTAAGGTCGAGGGGTTGACCCCCGACAATCATAGCTTCGCCTAAACACAACATTTGCATGTACTGTAGTACTAGACTTAATATTCATGTTTCTGTTTCATGTTCATTTTAAATATTGAACTGAGGACCATGCATGTCTTACATTTTACTCCCTTCGTTCCTAAATATTAGTCTTTTTAGAGATTTCAAATGGACTGGCACATACGGATGTATATAGACATATGTTAGAGTCTAGATTCACTCATTTTGCTCCGTATGTAGTCACTTGTTGAACTCTCTAAAAGTCTAATATTTAGGAATAGAAGGAGTATTTTTGAATTCGTGTCATACATGCATGGTTTGGAAAAATAGATGCACTATACTTATTGGATTGTTGTTGTGTTCGTGCATGTGTGTCTCTATGTGTGTGGTCATATGCTTGATACGTACAAAGTGTTCTCACCTCCATATTGTTCATCTTTTAAATTTGAATTTGCATTGGAAAACTTACTAGGGATACCATGAATTGTGAAATCCACATTGAGATCACTATATCACAAACTCACTCTAATTCAACAACTCGTCATAAATCAATTACCACGTTGAGATTAGTATTTGCAAGGAAAATACATTTATTGTAATACACATAGATTCGTTCGGTAATTTAAAAGGTTCCTTTCGTATTCTCGAATGGTAGGACCCAACGGCGTACCAGCCAGACCTTGCCTCATGTTGATCCTAAAAAATAAAAAAATAAAAATAAAACCGGGCTCGTGTCCTTCGGTGGCGTGCGTGGTACGCACATTAGGAAACCCCAACCAGTCGAGCCTCAGCGTTTCAAGTCGAAATACCTGGCGGCCAGAATTCCAGCCCTGGGAAATTCCCCTCATGTCCCCGGTCCATAATGACTACCGATGAACAATGTAGGGATGCTTAGTAACTAGACAACGTTACCTACCGTGCCGAGCATGGTTCAATTCCCTCGGTCGCCACTCGTCAAGGTCACCCGTCAACTGCATTGCCTAGTACTACTACGACTACACCAGGATGAGCACAGAATTGAGCCCGTTTGTTCGTGCCGAGTACTTGAGTTAATATATCAGGCAATGCACTGATACGGAGGGATTATCCTTTTACTCTGCATATGTAACTTGTTTGAAGTCTAACTAAGCAAAATGTTTGACCAAATCCTTAATTAAGAAATACAACAGGACAGATGTACGGCTTGAAAATTTATTGCATGACGCAGGTTATGATATTGTTTCGATTCCTGGATCTTAAATTTCAGAAAATCCAAAAGTGAGCATAAATTCTTGAAACTGAGCATGACCTGTCACGTTAAGGCGAACGCTTTCACTATTGAAACCGTGGGAATTTATATCCCGCCACGAGTCCCCGCTTCTCATCAGCAGGTGCCGTCCGAGCAAGCGTGTGAGTCGACAGGAGCGCAAGCAAACCTCTTTGCCGGCTGACAGGGAGGCGTGCGAGTAGACCGCTCTGCAGGCTCACCGGGAGGCGAGCCCTTAGACTAGGCTCCGCCGCCCACCTTCATCCCAACTGCTCCCAATTTTAATGTCGTGGGCACCGCAGTTTAAAATCAACCCCGCACTACCCGGTATCGCTACAATCTTCTATCTTCCTCTCCGATTCTCCTGTCGTCTATCTCCAACTAGCCTGTCCGAAACGTACGCCATGCCGCATCACGATGGTCTGCGCTTAGTATTCTAGTTTCCTGAGGAAGACACCCAGCTGGAGTCTTAAGAACATACGGCCCTTTGGGACGAGCTTGAACTGGCCTTGCGGGAAGATGCCACGCATGTCCCCGCTCCCGTCTCCCCGACTGCACCAGTGCCCATACCCATGGCATTGATGGGCTAGGAGCCACACATCGTCTCCAAGCTTGGTCCCACGGGGTTCCACGAGGTCCCCACCGACTTTCACATGCCCGTGCACTTGCCAGCGCATGCGCGTGCGCGTGCACTGATGTGCGTGCAGTTAATTTCATGCCAAAAATAGTGGTAATCACTTAATAACACTCAAATAATATCCTACTTAATATCCTCATGCACTTAATATACTTCCAAATTAATGTGCATTGCACGTACACACTGACTAGTGCTGCTAGTATGTGAAACTGGTGCCGTGACTTGTGAACGCGTCCAGATATGGTCAACGCCAACATCGCCTCCGAGTTCTTCGTGTTTGCCTGTGTGTCTAAATGCAGAAGGGGAGGAGATAGAGAGAGCACACATGGAACCCACCAGTAAGTGAAGCCGAATAGTACTAAAAATAATATTACATGTTATCCATTAAATAGGCTGTGGTAATATAAAAACATTATGTGAACAAAGGGGGGTACAACAAACATTGTTGTTCTACGTATGTTGCCTATTGACGTGTGGCTTGAAGGCCCGGTCGCATGTTCTATCCTCGTCGTTTATTTTTTAATTCGTATATGGGTCCAAATTTGTTTCATGACATGTGGGCCCCTCGGTGTGTAGTTTGTAGCACTTTAATTTGTGGGTCGAAATTTGTTCCAATCCAAGTGGACTATCGGTGTGTAGTTTTGTAGCTTATTTATAATAATTAAAGAGAACAACAGAGCTTTTTGCAATAATACCATGGTGCGACGTTGAAGGCGGGAAAGGACATGCGAGAGAGCGATGACCGAGCCAGAGGGAAATCAACTAGGGGAATTGCGGGGGTTGCAACAGTGTTTGGAGTAATTGTGGGCCGAATGCTACGAAAATATAATCTAAACCGACCAGAATAAATGCCTACACAAATTAATCCAAGGTTGGAGTGCCCCTCGCAATGTAAATAGCTCCGGCTTTGCGAGCGATGGAGAGGTAACTTCAATGCATGGAACATACGGTGTGAGAAAGCGAGGTCAATCGAGAGACAATAGATAGAGACAAAGTGAGTGTGGTCCGACATTCATTGAACGGATATATATATGCTCTGGAGAGATATTGTCCGATTGAGCTTTTGGCAAGGGTGAGGGCTGTAAGATAGAGCTTGAGAGATGATCCAGTCGCAGACGTGTAGATATATTTTGTGCATGGGAGGAAGCAAAGGTCAATCGATCACATAGGGTCGTTGTGCGATCGAAAGAGTGAGACGGGTTGGAGAGAGTGACCTAGATAGACAATGTGCGTGAGAGAGTATACAATGTGAATAGGTCGAACTGGGCTCAAACATGGTGATATATCGTTTTTGTCCGAGAAAGAGCGATGTCAATCGAGACATACAGAGAGAGAGAAAGAAAGAGAGAGAGAGAGAGAGAGATTGAGTGAGCATGGCCTGCCATGAGCTCAAAAGAGTGGCGGCGGCTTGGATGGATTGGCCTAGATAGACAATCTGCGTGAGAGCGTATAGAGTGTGTCGATCGAGGCCCGAACAGGAAGATATATCATTTATGTGTGAAAGAAAACAAGGTTAAACGAGACTCAGATAAAGAGAGCGAGATTGAGCGAGTGTGGCCCGCCGTGCGGAAGAAAGAGTGAGACAGTCTCGAGGGAGTGACCTAGATATACAACGTGTGTGCATGCGCACGAGAGGTTGGGGGTGCTAGATAGGCAATGCATGTATTTAGAGCGAGAGGGTGAGAGGGAGAGCGAGAGATAGAGAGAGAGCTCGGCATGGGGTACAGTGGCGTGTGTGTGAGGTAAATACATTTGGTAACAGAGTGGAAAAAGGGGTTGTGTAGTTGAGAGACTTAGAGATCGAAACATGGAGAGAAAGAATGAACGTGTGTTGGAAACTGATAGCTTCCTAAGGTGGTTAGTTGAGGAAGATTGACCGATACAGGAAGTATGTAGCATGTGTGTGTGGGGGGGGGGGTAAAAACAAAATTTGAATGTACATAGTACGATACTTAATATTGATGTTTTAATTTGGTGTACATTGTAAGATTTGAACTGAGGACATGCATACGGGTAATTATTTCAAATTAGTGCCATACTAAGTTTCGAAAAGTTGACATTGACTCAATTGTTGTGCTTTTTTGTAGGCCATATGTTTGAATCCATCCAAAAGTTTTCTCACTACCATGGTGTTCATCATATTCATATGAATTTGTACAAAAAATTGGCGCTGGTACAGTGAAATGTGAAATCCACGTTAGAATTGGAGATCTCTACGTGACACACACTCTAATTCAAATAACTAATTATGTGACACACACTCTAATCCACGTTAGCGTGGATACCGTTTCGATATTTTTTCAATAACTCCTCATTAATTAATACTCCCTCTGTTCACTTTCATAAGACCTTGAAGACATTGCAGAGAATGTGCAAAAAAGTTCATTTTAAGTTGTCTGAAATGACTTACAAAAGTGAACGGAGGGAGTATCTCATTTCGAATGACTAATTATTGCAAGGAAAACACAGGCATGGTAATACATACAGATTCGTTTGCAAATGAAAGAAGATTCGTTTGCATTCTCAAATGTAGGCGCACCAGGCAGACCAGGGTCGTGTCGGGGTGGACGCTGCTTTGGTGCCTTAAAGGAAACTGCCTTTGGGTCAGTGACATGTGGGCCAGCCACCTGTTGGGCGCACATGTCATAGACACAAAGGCAGGTGCCTTAAGCCACCAAAGCATAGTCCTGTCGGGGTGGTTGGATGTGTCGGAGGGACGCGTAGCACCCAGCCACCCACCCCCTCCCTCGTCCCTCCCTCCCCCACTCCCTCCCCCCGCCCCCAAAAAAAGGACGACGACAAAATAAGTTCACGCTTCCACGTTTCGGATTGAAATATCTGGCGGCCCCAATTCCAGCCCTACAAAATCTCTCTTCTCCACCGTCCCCTTCCGCGCCCAGATTGCTCAAATCCCTAATTTGCCGCCAACCCAAGCAAAGTTCGAATCGCCCCTCGTCTCGTCTCTTTCCCCACCTCTGTGCCGGACGACGACGACGAAGACGACGGTCGCGCTTCACCACCGCACCGGAGCTACCTCATCTATGCCCTCGTCCACCGCACAGGGTGGTCCACCGACAACATCGGTCGCCGCAACCGACGTGACTCACAGACAAAGACTTCCACCGCATCAGGTGCGCTTCACCAACGCCGTCTCCCAGCTCACCGGGGCTACTTCACCGAGCACATCGTCGCACCACCGACCCCCAGGCCATTGGGGCTTCACCAACGGTCTCGTCCGCCGCATCATAGCGCTCCGCTGCCACTCAAGATCTGCATCCGTGCGCAGCCAGCCAATGCCAGGGCATCACCCTCAACGGATCTGAAGTGACCCGCACTCTAGCTAGGCGAGCATGCCCAAACACCGGCCTGAACTAGGTATCCACACATCACTCCCTTGTGCACTGTTCCGACGATGCTTGCATATCCTTTCACTGCTCTCTTAGCTTACACACCTATGCAACTCTGACTTTAACTCTTATTTCTTCTGGCTATATCATCTGAAACAAGCAAATCCATTTTTTAGCAAAGCATGACGGCGCTACGGGATCGATGCACACTCGTATAACCTTGTAAGTATCTGTCCTCCGATACAACATCAAGGTTGATTCCTCTTATTTGATCAACCATTTGTCGTGTCAAAAATGAAGAGGGGGATGCAAGGAGCACAAGGCCTGCACATCCAAGTAAGTGGTAACATGGACTTGTACATGGAACATCCCAAGCGCAAGCAGAGCTGCAGTGAGCCTGTACAACGAGCTAGCGTAAGTCCTTGCATTTCATTTAATTCGTACTGGCATTCGTGTATGATTTGTGTGCAGTTGCAGATCCACGAATTCAAGTTACCAGGGGTGAACATTTAACTTAAAAAATACGAAGGCACTTGCACTCCGGAAATCAACATAACTTGAGAAATGTGAAGCTGCATGCACTTTGAAAACCAGCTAATGATCCAAAGTAGTTCAGATTATAAACACTAAATAATGCAAGCACCAGAAAACACAAAATGCAACATGGTGTACAAGGACTACAAACATGTTCTGTACCTGCTTCAACTATTCGTTCTCTGGCTGAAAATATCGAAGTGTGATTGCACCAATAACCAGTGCGCAAACTGCATATCAATATATCTATCATGCACAATTATGCCAATAGTTTCAAACAACAGATTAGAAAAGTATTTATGCTATGTTGTCATGATACGGGGACTTTCTAGTAGATGGCCTCGACATCTCCTCAAGCTATGAAAATGCACTATAATTTGCTTGTCATCAATGCCTTCAAATCTCTGTCTCTCTCAACATAGCAGATCATCATTAGACACTAAATCCTTCAATGAGCTTGCAAAATGCTTGCATTAGATCCCTCATGAGACACTATATGTTCATCACCAGGAGCATGTAAAATGTTTGCAACAAATCATTCATTAGCAGTCTGTTCATTAGACACTTCAGGCTCAAGAACAACATGAGCTTGTATGTTTGCATCGGAAACTTGATTAGATACATTAGATGCAGTCAGTTCTGTATTGATTGGGGGAGTTATAAAATAAGTAGAAATTGGTTTCATTTTCTCATAGATTCCCTACATACAAGCAGTTTTACAACACCGTCAGATTTAACTATTGGCCAGAAATTGACGAGTTGAGCTAGATATAATCAGGGATGAGATGTACCTGCTCGTTGTGCATGCTACTCTTACAAGTTGCGACTGTCCGTTTGAGCAAGCTCGATGCCATGCCCGTGTTGCGGCCGCTGCCTCCCATGCAGGCTACACCCAGGGTTGGATCTTCATCTTCCTGTCGTGCCGTTCGCTTGAAGCCTGGCGATCGCCCTCCAACGAGGGCGTGAAGAAGTGCTGTGTCGGTCTGTCCAGTGACGACTAGGTTAGGAGCGAACCAGACTGGAGGCTGGAGCGAATGAATTGAGATTTTTCCTGCTGTCGATCAATATGGGAGGCGCTTTTTTGGGCCGCGAGTCTGCTATATAGGGCCTGCCTTGCACTTATGTTATTGGCCCATCCAAATTGATTTTTTTTTCATTTTTTACATTTCCTGCTCGTGCGTTGGGACGAAAAAAACTAGCCTGGGCCAACATGGACGACTCAAACTAGGTGCAGACTTTCTAGCCACCTAAGGCGAACGCCCATACCAGCCCCTATGGTGGCGCGCCCCTTTTTGCGTGTATGATTGGGTAGTGAAAAGTATTCCAGTGGCGCTTTTGATTTACCCACAAAATGGTTGAATTGCTTGTTTCTATGAACTGAGTTCGCCAATAATGTGAAAGATGCCAATCTTTTTATCCTATTGTAGATTGCTTAGATCTTGATATGCCAAAAGTAATCGCATGAAATATACAGTAAAAGCTAGTGTGATGTGTGTGGCTACAACTAGTCTGACTACACGTCCTCATATAACATATCAAGGACGCACCATCTTACCAGATTAACCATTCGACTTACCAATGCAGTGTGGGAAGAAAGAAGTATTGGGACTGCGTATCCAAGCAATTGATGCCATGGACTCCTTCGTACAACCTTGTAAGCGAAAAGGAAGTTGCAGTGTGCCTGTACAAAGAACTAGCATAAGTTCAGTTACCTACTTCTCGGAATTTTAATTAGCCACTTATTGCAAAATTGTTCAATTACGTTGCTTGGCTTAATTTAGTTTGCTACTGATTACATAATGCCACAGCCTGTTAATCCTATCGTAGACTACACCTATCTATGTGTTTGATACTTACTGTTAATAATTACTGGTTTGCCTTAACTTAAATAGCTACTTGTTTGTTTAACTACTTTGCTGCTGCAACAGCGGGTTACAATGATGTTAATAACTACTTTTCAGCATCCAATTGAAACTCGTTAATTCCTTGTTTGTTTAACTGGTTTGCTGTTATAACTCCTAGTTGAGATGTTTTGCTAACTTCAACTTTTCTGAATCCAATCAGAACTTTAATGGCAAAACAGGTTAGCCCAAGATCAAAGAGCGAGGTTCCCATGGACGTTGCATCATCCCACAGCAGTGGCACCAGCCCAATCGTGCATTATGAATTGCCAACAGCTGATGCTCTAGAGGCTAAACTAGTGGTAGAAAGAGATTCTGCTTCTGCACTTAGAGATGAGGTTGACATGTTGAGGAAGCAAACAGCACAATCACAAGGAGTACTCAAGACAACCATTAAATATTTGGTGGATTTCAAAATGAAGCAAGATGAGACTGACCACATTGTTAAGGTCTTGAAGGAAAAAAGGAAATTAAATTCCCACTTGGTAAATAATAGGTGAAATGTTCTTTCCATCATTGAATAACCTTTGTGTTGTTTGTTCATGTAATCAATCAAACCATTTGTTTTAAAGATCATGTAATAATTGTTTTTTGTTTTTTGTTTTTTGTTTTGTAATTTTATTTTAGCACAAGTTTGTATTAGTTGATAAGACTCGGAGACATTTCATTTGGATTGTTGTGCAAGACCTACAAATATGCCAATCAGGCTGAATGTGCATTCAGCAATAATAGTAGTATAGATGGGCCATAAGTGGCACGCATTGGAAAGGGCCAAGATGTTGGCTAAAAAAAGGATATTGTTGTAGTAAAAAAAAGTACAGCGGCCTGGCTTATGTATGATAGTTGATATTATTGATCCATATACTCTATAAGTGTTTATATGTCTGTTAGTTCTCATTCTTGGTTGATTGACTCGGTATTTCAATCTTGATACATCGCTTGAGTACATACACATTATGCTGCGTGTGACATTTGAGTTGGACATGAAGTGTTCCAAATATTCGAATTCACCTTAAACTGGATTCTAGCTTCTGAATTTGAGTATCGGCATTTGTAAACAATATTCATATATGACAGTGGTATACATCTTAGTCATCCTTTTGAAGATATATAAAAACACATAGAATGATTTATAAAGATTCATATAGGAATACAAAATGGATTCGAATTTAGTTGCCAGGGTAAACGTGGATGCTTATTGTCCCAAAATTTGAAAGAAGCAGCAAAATGTCCACTCCCACGTCGGTTGTCCGAAGCCAAGTGTTTGGGAGATGGAAATTACTATCTACCCATTACACGGACAATCCATCGGCCCGGTTTCCACTGCTCTAAATAAGGGTAGGTTAGTAACTTCAATTAGACGTGACATGACCGCCTCTGAGCCCATTCCGACACGGCGGGCGTCAAACATGGGCGGCAAAACACATTTGATTCAAGCTCGTCCGAAAGACCTCTGTTTCTCCCTCCATTCCCCATTCATACACGATGGGCGGCAAAACAAACTTGACTCGGCCGAAATCGATGTAGGCAAATATTTTCAACAGGGGCAGGTTTGTAACTTCACTCAGACGTGACGCAACCTCCCTACCTGTCAGACATGTTCATACACCGTGGGCGCCAACCATGGGCGCCAACCACCCTCTCCTCGCCCGAAATCGCTCTGGGCAAATATTGGCGAGATGCGAGATTACTGTCCTATCACCAACCGACGAGACATCCAAATTTTAAACGGGGGCTAAGTTCGTAACTATCCCATATTTCAGACAGGCGCATCCCAAAAACATGGTTCCCCGTACCTCTCCCTCCATTTTCCCATTCATACACCGTCCGCGCTAGAACACCATCCCCACACCAGCCTCCATCCTCCTGCCCATCCATCGCCACCGTCCTCCACCACATCCATTGCCACCGTCCTCCACCATGCCGGAGCGCCTACCAAGACCGCTTCATCCACTGCTAGAGATGGATGTTTCTCATCCACGGCGACAGACCAATAGCCTTGCATCCCGTCCTCTCGCTTCATCGGTGCCATCGTCCTCTTTGCCGGGGCCGCTCACACGACCTTCCCTCCACCGCAACGGTACTTATCCCCCGATGCACCCATCTACCATCGCAGATCTGCTTCAATGCCACCGACAGCCTTTTGATCTCAACCAGAAAATAGATCTTAACTTGCTTACTCTACTTTCTTTTCAGGTCTTAGAATTTAGTTCTTAGTTCGAAGCAAACAATGGATGATAAATATCATTTCTCCGGTTTGCAACTTCAAATCTGCCATGGCACAATCATAATACAGTATAATTGATCATGCTTAGGGATTAATTGATCATGTTGGTTCCGTGGTGGTTTCTTTAATAGAAACCGGAGGGGAAACCCTCTTTTGGTAAAAAAAATATATGCTTAGAGTTTTCCCTTTTATGATCACTATACGATCAGTAATACGTGCTTCGTGTCATAATAACACTGCTCCACCCGTCAAGCTAAACAAGCTTAGTTGTTCAAATACGAATCTGATATTATTAAAACATAGTTGTTTAATTGGCCAGCTAAATGTTCCTAAATTAGTTTCAAAAATGCATGTTCTCCGCTTAGAGTGTATCTCTACAGGGTGCCCACGGTGGGCTGGCCCACGCTGGGATTTTGGGTCGTCCCAGCCCCTGATTCCCCTATGTTCTGTTGTGCGCTTCCGATCTCTACTCGCCCCCAACCGCCTGCCTCGCCGGCGACTTGCCGTCCCCAGACGGCATGACTCTAGGAGGAGACTCCGAACTAATAGGAGGCCAGGAGCCGCTCGCCCAACAGTGTCACCGCTGCCCGGGTGCGCCGCTGTGCCTACTTTCCCGGTCCGTTCAGGGCTCAGGCGTGCAGCACCCACCAAGCCACCCCAATTTATCCTGAGATACGTCCTCAACACTCAGCAACCACTCCTCATCACCCATTTTGTATTTGATTCATTTCTCATTAGGCAGGACTATCATTAGGGTTTGTTGTGTGCTCAGTGCTACCTACACTTAATGGTTCAGATGTATTTCGGTAATTTTTAGTACCTCTAAAGTTCACAGGGTTTTCAAAAGTCTGGCCCTCGAAATAGACACTAGTCATTTTGGATTGTTGGTCGTAGTGACATTGACCCAGATTACTACTGCAAGCCAGGTTTGTTGACAATTTTACTTGTCTTTCTTACTCATTCGATATAATATCCAATTATTCACGTCGATTAGTTGCAAACAATAAGTGCTAGACAAACTTCTTCATTCAGATTTTGGACGGTCTCTTACTGCAGTTACAATTCTGCATACTTGTCCTAGTAAGCTCACAAGTAAATGATTGATTCACTACATCTATGCTTGCCTTGTCATATTTGTTGTCAATATTCTTTTAGGGTGGACCACCGTGTTTCTAAATACTGGAACCATAGACATGAGTGAATAGTATTTCTCTATGTGATCTCTTCCATCATGTGTGGGCAACGAACACTGCATTGTATAGATAGAATGTGTCATTTCCAGCTTTTACATAGGTTTCGATCTTTTACATGGAATACAATCTACCTACTTGCTTTGTGTCACACTACCAACACTCCACCCTTGAAGCTGAACATTATGCCACTCATAATTGCTTACTTTATTTGTTCAAATACGAATTTCATATGATTCTAATGTTCCTACTTCAGTTTTGAAATGTGTGCCTGCCTGTTATAGAGATATAAGGGGTTTGTATTTCTGTGTGTGGTCTGGTCAGCACGGTTGGGGGTGAACTTTGCATATGCAGGGGTTTATAGGGAGACACTCTTCGAGTTGAATCCGCAACACATTCCATAGATAATCTGACTACTTTTTATGTTTTCATGAATCTCAGATTCTGAACAGCATCATAATGATTATGAGCTTGCGCGCATGAAAAGAATAAAGCAGAACAATGCCATGGCCGTCAAAATAGGCATTAAGGGACTGAAATCAAGTCTGGATGCAATGCAATGCAAACGCTCTCAACCTACAGATTCATGCTCAGAATATGATCCTAACAGTGATTCTGAGCTAGAGGGAGACCTAAGTCAATGTAGCTCCCTAGTGGAGGAGTCATTGGAAGATGCCCTATATTATTCACCCATCAAGGTACTTGCTCTAACTTTCCAAGGTTACATTGCCCGCACATATCTTGCAACTGATGATTTGCGTTGCTTCTACTTTGTTGAACTGCCATTAGCTTAGTTTACACATTGTGTATGTGAATACGCCCTGCCTATCCATTTTCAGTACATACTCCATCTGTCATCATACCATATTTATCGATTCAAATGATGTTCTTGTGTATTAGACGATCAAAAGGAAGAGGGCAATTGCTGATCGTGGAGGAGCCCAAGCAAAGTATTTGGAAAAGGTAGTGGCACCTGATAAATCAAAAATCCCATTAGGTGTAGTTGCAATATCACCTGACTCACAAAACACCCCAACTCTAGCAGACTCTAGACCTACTACACTAGTCATTTCTGATGCCCCAACTCAGCAGACCCCAACTGCAGCAAACAGTATGACTATGCCAGTTGACATAGCACCAGCTCTACGACACAAAAACCCCATTCCAGCAAAGTGTACACCAAATCTAGTTGCCAAATCCCTTTTCGAACCAAAGAGAGCCCCAATTGCAGCAAATAGGACCCCTGTTCCATTTCTTCCCAGTTTAGAAGACGAAGCTTATGTTGTTGTCAGGAACTTTGTGTGCATCTTTCCTTCATGGAAAGATTATACCGCAGACACAGAACAATTTCCAGTCATTCTCCGCAACTTACGCGTAAGTAATGTACTAATGTTATTCATGGTCATTACTACATATGTTTCTGCTAACAAAAGACACATGGTTTCATTCTTTTAAATAGGCGAGGAGCAAACTGGATTGTGAAGACGAGCAAGGGTTGGTTGCACTTTTCAAGCACTCGTTGATGAAGTATCATTCCTACCTGAGGCAAGTGCACTTCAATGGCAAGCCTCTGAACGAAATTTCTGTAAAGTCTCCGGTGCTACATTTATCCGACGGTGACTGGAATAATCTTGTTACAAATTGGTCTCGGCTGCAGCATAACGTACTATCTATGATATCACATCACAATTTGAACTACATTTCTGCATTTGCCTTAATGTCTCACTTGTACGAAAACTGTTAGCATAAGAACATTCATTCTCAAGGGACCACAGAATCTCGCAACTATATTGCACACTGCATTGCTCTTATGAGTACCTCTTGCCCTATATGACCATACTTACTTTCATAGCTGTTAGATTATGTAGTATCACTGCACATGTTAGCCTCGTAATCGTCCATTTGGTGGACGTTATAATATCTATATGGACTCTTACATAAATTTAGAATCAACCCAATGCTTTTGAAGAGGTTTAGCTCTGCAGTCCTCTTGTAAGGACTGAACATGGTCTATCACTGTACTTACATTCATAGCTACTCCCTCCGTCCCATAATATAAGAACATTTTGTACAGTACTCCAGTGTTCAAAACACTCTTGTATTATGGGCAGAGGGATTGGTGCATTGTGTAGCATTTTGCATCTTATCTCCCTCGCCCACTGAGGGAGTCCTGGACTAGGGGGTGTCCGGACAGCCGGACTATCATCGTCTGCCGGACTCCAAGACTACGAAGATACAAGATTGAAGACTCCGTCCCGTGTCCGGATGGGACTTTCCTTGGCGTGGAAGGCAAGCTTGGCGATACGGATATGTAGATCTCCTACCAATGTCACCGACTCTGTGTAACCCTAGCCTTCTCCGGTGTCTATATAAACCGGAGGGCTTTAGTCCGTAGAACACAACATACATTACAACAATCATACCATAGGCTAGCTTTAGGGTTTAGCCTCCTTGATCTCGTGGTAGATCCACTCTTGTACTACCCATATCATCAATATTAATCAAGCAGGACGTAGGGTTTTACCTCCATCAAGAGGGCCCGAACCTGGGTAAAACATTGTGTCCCTTGTCTCCTGTTACCATCCGCCTAGACGCACAGTTCGGGACCCCCTACCCGAGATCCGCCGGTTTTGACACCGACATTGGTGCTTTCATTGAGAGTTCCTCTGTGTCGTCACCGATAGGCTCGATGGCTTCTCCAATCATCAACCCTGTCCAGGGTGAGACTTTTCTCCCCGAACAGATCTTCGTATTCAGCGGCTTCGCACTGCGGGCCAATACACTTGGCCATCTGGAGCAGATCGAAAGCTACGCCCCTGGCCGTCAGGCCAGATTCGGAAGCCTAAACTTCACGGCCGACATCCGCGGGGACTCGATCTTCAACAGGCTCGAGCCACAGCCAAGCGTGCCGCACTGTTACGATGGGCATGATCTAGCTCTGCCGCCGAACAGTGTCCTGGTGGCCGCACAAGAATTCGCTCTGGCCCCTACACCGGAGCCGATCGCCCAGATCGAGGACCGGTGGTTGGACACCGCCTCGGGGGCTTCAACTTCCACGGCGATGGAGTCGAACACTAACCTTGTCCCTCGCGAAGCCCGTGACTCCGAGGTGCCGGACTCCTTGCCGGACTCCGGACCTCCCACGCCCCTGCCAATCGAATCTGATCGGGCGCCGGTAATGGAGCTCACCGCCGCGGACATCTTCCAATGCTCGCCCTTGGGTGACGTCCGAAATTCGTTAAAACACCTCTTGCTATCCGGAGAGACCTGGACGGACTATGGCCAGGACGGTTGGGATTCGGACGACGAAGAAATTCAAAGCCCACCCACCACCCACTTTTTATCTGCTGTCGATGATTTAACTGACATGCTAAACTATGACTCCGAAGTCATCGACGGTATGGACGACGATGCCGGAGATGAACAAAAACCAGCGCCTACAGGGCACGGGACGACCACCTCGTCAGACGACGTATACATGGTGGATACCCCAAAAGGAAGCGATAACGAGGACCAACGGGGTGCGGCAGAGGATGATCCCACCGACAAACAACCAAAACGGCGACGCAGACGCCGCCCTAAATCCCACCTCGACAACAACAGCGCTCCTAATGACCCAGCAATACAGCAGGGCAAACCAGTGGACGACGAACACGCCGACAAGCAACCGTCCGAACAGGACGAGACAGATAATCAGTCCAGGCCCGGCAAAAACAACAGTCCAGACGACCTTCGGACACTCCGCAGGAGAATAAAAGCCTTCGGAAAAGATTTGTCGCCACCGCTAGAAGTTTGAAAAAGGAAAAACGGAAGCTCAAAACAGCGGAAGATACACTCAGAATGAGATGGAGCAAAGTGCTCAAGACCGCAGACAAATACGGCAATGGCCATCAATCAAAGAGCTACCCGAAGCGCAAGCTGCTACCAGAATTTAACGAGGAGGCCATAGAGCCCCCACAGTCAAAAAACAAAGAGGCTTCCTGGTTGGATAGATGGCCAGATGATAGGCCAAAATCTGAAAGCGGCGCCGCACATAAACCGACTAATGACCCTGGAAAGACAGATGGCCCAGCCAGGTCCATTTACGGACCAAAGAAGAGGGCCCCAGGAAGCAAAGCTACACGCCAAGTGTCCGAAGACAGCGGTACACCCAAATACAGGGGCGCCGCACACCCACTATGCTTCACCAACGAGGTGCTGGATCATGAATTCCCAGCAGGATTTAAACCCATAAACATAGAGGCCTACGACGGAACAATAGACCCTGGAGTCTGGATAGAAGATTATATACTACACATACACATGGCTCGAGGAGATGATCTTCACGCCATAAAATACCTCCCCCTCAAGCTCAAAGGGCCATCCTGTCATTGGCTCAAAAGCCTCCCAGAAAACACTGTTGGAAGTTGGGAAGAGCTCGAGGATGCGTTTAGAGCAAACTTTCAAGGAACTTATGTCCGCCCTCCGGATGCAGATGATCTAAGTCATATAACTCAACAGCCCGGAGAGTCAGTGCGCAAATTCTGGCGTAGGTTCCTTACCAAAAAGAACCAAATAGTCGACTGTCCGAACGCCGAAGCCTTAGCAGCTTTTAAACACAACGTCCAAGACGAATGGCTCACCAGACACCTCGGCCAAGAGAAGCCGAGGACAATGTCCACCCTAACAAGCCTCATGACCCGCTTTTGCGCGGGAGAGGATAGCTGGCTAGCAAAATGTAGGACCAGCGACCCAAGTACATCCGAGATCAGAGATGGAAACGAAAAATCACGGCGCAGAAAAGACCAGCGCCGGAATAAAGAGAACAGCCGGCGGTCAACGCTGGATTCAAAAGCTTGCGGCCAAACAACAAAACGCTGCCTCTTAAGGATAACAGCGATGAGCTATCCAACTTAAACAAGATTTTGGGCCGGATATGTCAAATCCACAGTACCCCCGGAAGGCCTGCAAACCATACCCATCGAGATTGTTGGGTTTTCAAACAGTCCGGCCGATTAAACGCCGAACACAAGGGGCTCGACGCATCAAGCGAAGATGATGATAAACCCCACCAGCAGAGCACCGGAAAGCAAAAGACTTTCCCACAAGAGGTCAAAGCAGTAAATTCACTTCATGTGATAATACGGAAAAACAGTGCGGCACCCGTTAAAATGGGTCTCGCACGGTCCAACCCAGCGGAACATAGAGATTGGACATCGAAACCAATCACTTTCGACCACCTGGATTATTCCAGAAGCGTTCGAAATGCAGGACGGACCGTCCTGATATTGGATCCTATAATTGACGGACTGCAGTTTACGCAAGTCCTGATGGATGGAGGCAGTGACTTAAACCTGCTGTATCCAAACACAATCCGCAAGTTGGGGATAGACCTTACTAAAATCCGGCATAGCCGCACTTCCTTTAAAGGAGTGACGCCAGGCCCTTACGCCAAGTGCATGGGCTCCTTATTACTAGAAGTCGTGTTCGGGTCACCGAACAACTTTCAACGCGAGAAACTAATCTTTCATATCGTCCAATTTAAAAGTAGCTATCAAGCACTCTTGAGACGAGAGGCTTTTGTCCGCTTCAACGCCATACCACATTACGCGTCTCTTACACTTAAAATGCCCGGTCCACGTGGCATCATTTCATTACAAGGGTCATTTAAAGACCCCGGACATGGCTAGACGAGTCCGGCACAAAGAAGCTAGGGGCTCCCTAGCCAAACACCCCTTCACAAGGGGCTGTGCATATTAGCAACAACGAGCTCATATAGACTCCGCTTTACTTATTTATTAATATTTTTTCCATATACTTTTTTCTTTTCGCACGATTTCCTTTCAAACTAAGTTCCTCTCTTTTTACAGACGAACAACATGCACACCCGTCCAGGATAACGGCACAACGGTGACACAGGCGCAGACGTGCAGTAGGGACCCGTCGCAAGGATTCTTTTCAGATTAAGACCCTGCATAAACCTTTTTTACTGTCTCTTGTTGGTATAATCCCCTGGTTTCTCATTATAACCAGAGTGGAGCCTGACGTTTTGGCATCGGCCGCGTCAGACGACCTTGCCCGTACCTGGACACTAGGGGCTTAGGGCATTGTTCTGCCCATTATTACAAAGACCGAACACCTTAGGGAGTGTTCGGCGTCTCGAGTTAGGCCTTATATGCATCAGCTCCGAATCATGTCTTTGGTCAAATGTTGGGTTTGCCCGGCTCCTGTGTTTTGCTGCCTTACGTTCCGTATCATCGGCTAACGCGGCACTAGGAGAACTACTGCGATTGTGCCCCAGTTCGGCTGGGCCAAGCACCTCAGTAGAGAATGCCGAAAAGTGACTGTCATGATACAGCGAGAGACTGGTCAACCACTCGATCGACTACCGGAATGTTTAGAATTCCCTGCTTTGACGAAGGACCATTTCTCGGTCAGGCACACACGTGCCCCGAATTTGGAGAAAGCGCGGTGCCCCCAGGGGCTATGTCGTAGCCCCACCCTCGAACTCTAATGGCTAAGTGAAAGTGATAAAGCATTATAGTCCGGATTTCCTCGTTTGCTACGCTACCACCTCCTTAACAGGACCGAGACGTCAGATTAAGTGTGAAAACGCGCTATTTTTTGCAAACACCCCCGCACCTTGTGCGTGGGGGCTGAAGCCGAAGACTGCCATCTTTCAGGTTATACAAATGTATACATAAACGGCCGCATAGGAGATATTTCAATACTTGGAACGCACAAGTATAAAAAGCGATTACATCATAACCATTGTTTTACAAAATACAACATTCATTTGAACGTGACATTTTTCGAGCACTGCGACTCTATTACACGAGCACCACGCATAACTTCCCCAAAATAGTGCTCGGCGGGCAACCGGCTTTCGTCCGAACCCGGGGTTGCAACAGCGGTGGCATCCATCTCTATCCAATGTGTCTTCACACGGGCAAGGGCCATCCGCGCACCTTCTATACAGGCCGACCGTTCACCTCCTTGATATGTGGCACCGCTCCAAGTAATTGCTGCAATAAGCCAAAATAGCTCGTCGCCTTCGGCCTCTTCGACCAGACATGAGCCACGATATCAGTCATGGCAAGTCCGGACAACCTGTTCAGCTCAGCCCATTCGGCCAATCGATCGGTCAACGGAAGTGAATGATCCGGACTATGGAATTGAGACCAAAATAGCTCTTCCGTCTGGTGATCCTCCTGACTCCGGAAGTTCACAACGGCATCCGCCGCACTTGCCGCTAAGTCCATATATGGATCCTCTAGACCCCACACCTGGCCAAGTTGGGCATACTTTGGATCCGTAAACCGGCGACGCAGCAGAAAAGGCCTGCCAGCCACAATATCTCCGGCTTGGCGCAGCTCCTCCTTCATAGCCCGCATTGCAGAACGGGCATCCTTGGCCTCGGCGGTGGCCTTCCCCAGGTCTTCTCGCTCCTTTTCAAGAGCCTCATTGCGGTCGGTAGCATCCTTCAATTTTACGGCCAATTCGGCCATCTTTTCCCTGCTTAGGCAGTGTGCAGCCTTTTCGGCTTTCAACTCCTCGGCCGCCCTCGAGGCAGCCGCATCACTCCTTCGGGCTTGCTCCTTAGCTTGAGCAAGCTCGGCCCGAAGGCTCTCCACAGCAGTAGCACCATCCGTATCACACCATATATATTGTCAGAGGCGGGCTATGGCTCCCTCAAATAAGTGACTACGGAGAATTCATTTACCTTGCGACTCTTCAAGTCGCCGGTTGACAAGCGCGATGTCCGCATCCGCCACATCAAGTTGCCGCATTAACTCGGCAACTCCACTAGTCCGGCTAGCACCCGGACTATCCGCCACCTGCATAGGAAGGGCAACATTCAATACCTGCGATTTTGATCCTCGGCACGCTGTCGCTTTCGACAACCTATCGAGTCACAGGGGCTACTATCTACACAGGGTGCACTTTCATGTGCAAAACTGTCAAAAAAGGTGCGTCGATTGTACGTACCTCAAACCCCGCCAGCAAACTCCAGACGGCATTATGCAATCCGCTTTCGGCGGACGAAATCCTTCCTGTCACCATGCTCATCAATGCATGGTGATCTTCTGAGACGGACGCCCTCTCAAGCAGATCCTTCAGCTCCCCCGGCCGAACACTAGTCGGCGCCGAACTCTTCGGCTCTGCCAGGCTCGGGGATACCCTCCGTGACGACACTTCAGGCTCGTCCGCCCCACCCGGCGGCGCGTCGGACGGAGGCGTCTCGCTCTCCATCATCTCTGGACGAAGATCCCCCGAAGACGAACTCATTTGAGAAGGTCGCAGATCCGAACTACAAGGTACAAAACTTCGGTTATCCTCAGAAGCACAAATAGGGATGTTTTCTTATTTATGAACTCCCCTCTTTCCACTCACAGCTCGCTGGAGGGCTGATTCTTTGGAGAAGATTGTACGGCCGGGATCTCCCCGGACGCAGGACCCTCTGGCGAAGATTTCTTCCCCCGCTTAGAGACTTTGCCCTCCGGGTCTTCGGAGGCGGTCCTCTTCTCCCCCTGGAGGGAGGGATTCTCGATCCCCCCTTCTTCAAGAGCCCCTTTGGGCGAGGTGATAGCTCCTCTATTTTCCCCTTCGCCTTCTTCTAAAGGCGCGGCCTCCAACATTCTGACCAGCACGGGCTCCAGTGCGGTCTCTGGGAGGGGGGCCGGACACCTTATCAGCTTTGCTTGCGCTACCCACTCCTGTTGAAGGATAGCGGGTTAAAAGGCGGATTATAGATAAACAAGCAAACGGTACGTCTGGACACTGAGCTGCTTACCTGAGTATCCGGGCGATTGCAGCTTAGGCCTGTATCCTCGGTCAATTCCGGACACGCCACCTGCGGTCCGAAGAACAACTTATACATCTCCACGGGTGTCGTACCCATGAAGTGTTGGAGAATCCGTGGTCCCTCCGGATTGAACTCCCATAACCGGAGAGGACGGCGTTTGCAGGGCAGAAGATGCCTGATTAGCATGACTTGCATCACCACAACCAGATTGATCTCCCTCGCCTGGAGGTCTCGAATCCGGCCCTGCAATAGGGGCACGTCTTTTGGCGGCCCCCAATCAAACCCTCGGTTGACCCACGACATCAACCATCATGGAGGTCCCGGGAAGAATGAAGGAGGCGGCTTTTGCTTGCTGCCCTTCAGAGTGGTGATATAGAACCACTCTTGCTGCCACAAGCCGAGCTCCTCTTGGAAGGAGCCCTCGGGCCACGGGGCATCAGCCCTCCTGCTTACGGCCGCCCCGCCGCACTCCACTTGACGCCCCTCGATCATCTTCGGCTCCACATTAAAGGTCTTCAGCCACAGGACGAAGTGGGGGGTGACGCGGAGGAAGGCTTAGCAGATGATAATAAATGCGGGGATATGGAGGATGGACTCCGGAGCCAAGTCATGGCAACCTGTGCGAAATTTCGTAGGACAGGTACTTGGTCTCACGCAGCTTTAGCACGTCCCCCTCCGTGACGGAGGAGGGCATCCACCGGCCCTGAAGGTCGGAGCCGGACATTGTTGAAGGTCCGAAGTGCTCGAATCTGGGGCTCTGGGTGTTGGAACTTGGAGCAAGGAGAAGATTCGGTGGAAGATTGAAGAAAAGAAACAAGCCTTGGTCCTGTTATAAAGAGCGAGAATACCAAGAGCCGTCTCCGTGACCGTTCGGGGCTCGCCTTCGATAGAGGAGGCGTGGCGACGGGCGCGGTTGGGTTACCCACGTCCTTATTGATGAGAATCCCGGAATAAGGGGAACACGATCTCTGCTTCGACAAGACGTGCCAAGGAAACCGCTTCGCTAAACGCGCTGAGGTGGTATAATAAAAAATGATTCAAGTAAAGGCTTGGTAGTGGCGTGACTACATGCCGCAAAATACGTTAGCAGATTGAGTGTGTGTACATTTTATTCTCTCTACGGTGGAATGTGGAATTTATTTTGCAGAGCCGGACACTATCCAGGTGTTCACAATCTTCTCTGGATTATTCAAGGAAGGAACCCGCCTTGCAATGCCGAACATTATGCGCGCCGGACTCATCGTCATTGAAGCCAGGTTCAGGGGCTACTGAGGGAGTCCTGGACTAGGGGGTGTCCAGACGTCCGGACTATCATCGTCCGCCGGACTCCAAGACTACGAAGATACAATATTGAAGACTCCGTCCCGTGTCCGGATGGGACTTTCCTTGGCGTGGAAGGCAAGCTTGGCGATACGGATATGTAGATCTCCTACCAATGTAACCGACTCTGTGTAACCTTAGCCTTCTCCGGTGTCTATGTAAACCGGAGGGCTTTAGTCCGTAGGACACAACATACATTACAACAATCATACCATAGGCTAGCTTTAGGGTTTAGCCTCCTTGATCTCGTGGTAGATCCACTCTTGTACTACCCATATCATCAATATTAATCAAGCAGGACGTAGGGTTTTACCTCCATCAAGAGGGCCCGAACCTGGGTAAAACATTGTGTCCCTTGTCTCCTGTTACCATCTGCCTAGACGCACAGTTCGGGACCCCCTACCCGAGATCCGCCGGTTTTGACACCGACACCCACTGAGGGAGTCCGGGATTAGGGGGTATCCGGACAGCCGGACTATATACTTTGTCCAGACTGTTGGAGCATGAAGATACAAGACTCAAGACTCTGTTCCGTGTCCGGATGGGACTCTCCTTTGCGTGGAAGACAATATTGGCGATCCAGATATTATATTTCCTTCCTTGTAACCGACTCCATGTAAACCCTAGCCCTCTCCGTTGTCTATATAAACCGGAGAGGTTGGTCCTTAGAAGGACGATCACAATCATAATCATCATAGGCTAGCTTCTAGGGTTTAGAATCTACGATCTCGTGGTAGATCAACTCTTGTACTACTCATATCATCAATATCAATCAAGCAGGAAGTAGGGTTTTACCTCCATTGAGAGGGCCCGAACCTGGGTAAACATTGTGTCCCTTGCCTCCTGATACGTCTCCAACGTATCTATAATTTTTTATTGCTCCATGCTACTTTATCTACTATTTTGGACTATATTGGGCTTTATTTTCCACTTTTATATTATTTTTGGGACTAACCTATTAACCGGAGGCCCGGCCCAGAATTGCTGTTTTTTGCCTATTTCAGTATTTCGAAAAAATGGAATATCAAACAGAGTCCAAATGGAATGAAACCTTCGGGAACATGATTTTCTCACCGAACGTGATCCAGGAGACTTGGACCCTGCTCCAAGGAACAAAAGAGGCGGTCACAAGGGTGGAGGGGCCCCCCTGGACGCGCCCCCTACCTTGTGGGCCCCTTGCTGCTCCATCGACGTACTCCTTCCTCCTATATATACCTATGTATCCCCAAACGATCTAATTCCACCGCCGCATCCTTCTGTATCCACGAGATCCCATCTTGGGGCCTGTTCCGGAGCTCCGCCGAAGGGGGCATCCACCACAGAGGGCATCTACATCAACACCATAGCCCCTCCGAGTAAGTGTGAGTAGTTTACTTCAGACCTTCGGGTCCATAGCTAGTAGCTAGATGGCTTCTTCTCTCTTTTTGGATCTCAATACAATGTTCTCCCCCTCTCTCGTGGAGATCTATTCGATGTAATCTTCTTTTCGCGGTGTGTTTGTTGAGACCGATGAATTGTGGGTTTATGATCCAACTTATCTATGGAAAATATTTGAATCTTCTCTGAATTCTTTTATGTATGATTGAGTTATCTTTGCAAGTCTCTTCGAATTATCCTTTTCGGTTTGGCCAACTAGATTGGTAGTTCTTGCAATGGGAGAAGTGCTTAGCTTTGGGTTCAATCTTGCGGTGACCTTTCCTAGTGACAGAAGGGGCAGCAAGGCACTTATTGTATTGTTGCCATCGAGGATAACAAGATGGGGGTTTATCATATAGCATGAATTTATCCCTCTACATCATGTCATCTTGCTTAAGGCGTTACTCTGTTTTTAATTTAATACTTTGATGCATGCTGGATAGCGGTCGATGAGTGGAGTAATAGTAGTAGATGCAGAATCGTTTCGATCTACTTGTCTCGGACGTGATGCCTATATACATGATCATTACCTAGATATACTCATAACTATGCTCAATTCTGCCAATTGCTCAACAGTAATTTGTTCACCCACCGTAGAATATCTATGCTCTTGAGAGAAGCCACTAGTGAAACCTATGGCCGCCGGGTCTATTCTCATCATATCAATCTCCATTACTTTATTACTTGCTTTTCTTTTACTTTGCCTTTTTCTTTTTTACTTTGCATCTATCTATCAAAAATACCAAAAACATTATTTATCATCTCTATCAGATCTCACTCTCGTAAGTGACCGTGAAGGGATTGACAACACCTAATCTCGTTGGTTGCGAGTAGCTATCATTTTGTGTAGGTACGAGGGACTTGTGCGTGGTCTCCTACTGGATTAATACCTTGGTTCTCAAAAACTGAGGGAAATACTTACGCTACTTTGCTGCATCATCCTCTCCTCTTCGGGGAAATCCAACGCAGTGCTCAAGAGGTAGCAAGAAGAATTTCTGGCGCCGTTGCCGGGGAGGCTCATGCAAGCAAGTCAACTATACCAAGTACCCATCGCAATCCCTATCTCTCGCATTACATTATTTGCCATTTGCCTCTCATTTTCCTCTCCCCCACTTCACCCTTGCTGTTTTATTCGCCCTCTCTTTCCCAATCTCCTCCTCTCTTTCCCGTTTGCCTTTTTTCCCGTTGCCTTTCTGTTTGCTTGTGTGTTTGATTACTTGTTTCCATGGTGCAAGATAATACCAAATTGTGTGACTTCTCGAATACCAATAATAATGATTTCCTTAGTACTCCGATTGCTCCTCTTAATAATGATGAGTCTTGTGAAATCAATACCGCTTTGTTGAATCTTGTCATGAAAGATCAATTCGTCGGCCTTCCTAGTGAAGATGCCGCTACTCATCTAAACAATTTTGTTGATTTGTGTGATATGCAAAAGAAGAAAGATACGGATAACAATATTGTAAAATTGAAGTTATTTCCGTTTTCACTTAGAGATCGTGCTAAAGTTTGGTTTTTGTCTTTGCCTAAAAATAATATTGATTCTTGGAACAAGTGCAAAGATGCTTTTATCTCTAAGTATTTTCCTCCCGCTAAGATCATCACTCTTAGGAACGATATTATGAATTTTAAACAACTTGATCATGAGCATGTTGCCCAATCTTGGGGAATAATGAAATTGATGCTTCGCAATTGCCCTACTCATGGTTTGAATTTATGGATGATCATACAAAATTTTTATGCTGGATTGAATTTTGCTTCTAGAAATCTTTTAGATTCGGCCGCGGGAGGCACGTTTATGGAAATTACGTTAGGAGATGCTACAAAATTGCTTGATAATATTATGGCTAATTATTCTCAATGGCACACCGAAAGATCTTCTAGTAAAAAAGTGCATGCTATAGAAGAAATCATTGTTTTGAGTGAAAAGATGGATGAACTTATGAAGATGTTTGCTCCTAAAAATACTGCTCTTGATCCCAATGATATGCCTTTGTCTACCTTGCTTGAGAATAATAATGAATCTATGGATGTGAATTTTGTTGGTAGGAATAGTTTTGGAAACAACATGTATAGAGGGAATTTTAATCCTAGGCCTTATCCTAGTAATCCTTCTAATAATTATGGAAATTCTTACAACAACTCTTATGGAAATTTTAATAAGATGCCCTCTGAATTTGAGAGCAGTGTTAAAGAGTTTATGAATTCACAAAAGAATTTTAATGCTTTGATTGAAGAGAATTGCTCAAAGTTGATGATTTGGCTAGGAACATTGATAGATTTTCTCTTGAAATTGATTCTTTAAAGCTTAGATCTATTCCTCCTAAACATGATATCAATGAGTCTCTCAAAGCCATGAGAATTTCCATTGATGAGTGCAAGGAAAGAACCGCTAGGATGCGTGCTTCCAAAGATGCCTTTATTAAAGCGTGTTCTTCCAATTCCTATGAAAATCAAGATGAAGATCTAAAATTTATTGATGTGTCCCCCATTAAATCTTTGTTTTGCAATATGAATCTTGATGAAACTGAATATGATCTTCCCTTACCTAGAAGGCGTTCTAAGAATTCGGAGTTTCTAGATCTTGATGATGAATTTGATAAAGTGGGATTGAAAGAAATAAAAACCTAGATGTTGCTAAACCCACTATTTTGGATCTCAAGGAATTTAATTATGATTTTTTTGTTTAATTGGTTGTATTTCCTTGTTGCAATCCATGCTAGATTCTCCTCATGCTTATAGTCAAAATAAGGCCTTTACCGAACACATTGTTGATGCCTTGATGCAATATTATGAAGAAAAACTTGAGTTGAAAGTATCCATCCCTAGAAAACTCTATGATGAGTGGGAACCTACTATTAAAATTAAAATTAAAGATTATGAGTTTCATGATTTGTGCGATTTGGGTGGTAGTGTCTCTACTATTCCCAAAACTTTATGTGATTTACTAGATTTCCGTGATTTTGATGATTGCTCTCTAAACTTGCATCTTGCGGATTCCACTATTAAAAAGCCTATGGGAAGAATTAATGATGTTCTTATTGTTGCAAATAGGAATTATGTGCCCGTGGATTTTATCGTTCTTGATATAGATTGCAATCCTTCATGTCCTATTATTCTTGGTAGACCTTTCCTTAGAACGATTGGTGCAATTATTGATATGAAGGAAGGGAATATTCGATTCCAATTTCCCTTAAAGAAGGGCATGGAACACTTCCCTAGAAATAAAATAAAATTACCATATGAATCTATCATGAGAGCCACTTATGGATTGCCTACCAAAGATGGCAATACCTGGATCTATCCTTGCTTTTATGCCTAGCTAGGGGCGTTAAACGATAGCGCTTGTTGGGAGGCAACCCAATTTTATTTTTTGTTTTTTTGTTTTTGCTTCTGTTTAGGAATAAATAATCCATCTAGCTTCTGTTTGGATGTGGTTTTATCTTTTAATTAGTGTTTGTGCCAAGTAGAACCTATAGGATAACCTACGATGATAGTTGATTTGATTCCGCTGAAAAACAGAAACTTTGCGCGCACGAATATAATTTTGTTAAATCATAGGTACGTGATTTTGCGTTGATTCTTTTTGCTGCTGTTCAATAAACAAATTTTCCAGGACTTCCTATTTTGGTAGAATTTTTAGAGTTCCAGAAGTTTGCGTTAATTACAGATTGCTACAGACTGTTCTGTTTTTGACAGATTCTGTTTTACGTGTGTTGGTTGCTTATTTTGATGAACCTATGGCTAGTAAATTAGTTTATAATCCATAAAGAAGTTGGAATACAGTAGATTTAACACCAATATAAATCAATAATGAGTTCATTACAGTACCTTGAAGTAGTCTTTTGTTCTCTTTCTCTAACGGAGCTCATGAGATTTCTGTTAAGTTTTGTGTTGTGAAGTTTTCATGTTTTGGGTGAATTCTTTAGATGGATTATGGAACAAGGAGTGGAAAGAGACTAAGCTAGGGGATGCCCATGGCACCCCCAAGATAATCCAAGGAAACCAAATAGTCAAAGCATGGGGATGCCCCGGAAGGCATCCCCTCTTTCGTCCACTTCCATCGGTAATTTACTTGGAGCTATATTTTTATTCACCACATGATATGTGTTTTGCTTGGAGTGTCTTGTATTATTTGTGTCTTTGCTTGTTAGTTTACCACAATCATACTTGCTTTAAACAACTTACCACAATTTGTTAGAATACTCTATGTGCTTCACTTATATCTTTTGAGCTTGATAGTTTTGCTCATAGTGCTTCACTTATATCTTTTGAGCGTGATAGTTTTTGCTCTAGTGCTTCACTTATATATTTTAGAGCACGGTGGTGGATTTGTTTTAAAGAAACTATTGATCTCTCATGCTTCACTTAGATTATTTTGAGAGTCATTAATAGCATGGTAGTTTGCTTAATGTTAATATAATTAGTGTTCAAAATATGTGAAACTTTTTGTTGAGTGAATTGAATACTAAGATAAGTTTGATGCTTGATAATTGTTTTGAGATATGGAGGTGATAATATCAAAGTCGTGCTAGTTGGGTAATTGTGAATTTGAGAAATGCTTGTGTTGAAGTTTTCAAGTCCTGTAGCATGCACGTATGGTTAAAGTTGTGTAACAAATTTGAAACATGAAGTGTACCCGGCTTGTGCATCCTTATGAGTGGCGGTCAGGGACGAGCGATGGTATTTTCCTACCAATCTATAACCCTAGGAGCATGCGCGTTGTACTTGATTTTTGATGGCTTCTAAATTTTTGCAATAAGTATATGAGTTCTTTTGACTAATGTTGAGTCCATGGATTATACGCACTCTCACCTTTCCGCCTTTGCTAGCCTCTTCGGTACCGTGCATTGCCCTTTCTCACATTGAGAGTTGGTGCAAACTTCGCCGGTGCATCCAAACCCCGTGATACGACACACTCTATAACACATAAACCTCCTTATATCTTCCTCAAAACAACCACCATACCTACCTATTATGGCATTTCCATAGCCATTCCTAGATATATTGCCATGCAACTTCCATCACCATCATCATGACATACATTACTTTTGTCATATTGCCATTGCATGATCATGTAGTTGACATCGTATTTGTGGCGAAGCCACCATGCATTATTTTTCATACATATCACTCTTGATTCATTGCACCATCCCGGTACACCGCCGGAGGCATTCATATAGAGTCATATCTTGTTGTAAGTTTCGAGTTGTAATCCTTATGTTGTAATCAATAGAAGTGTGATGATCATCATTGTTAGAGCATTGCCCAAAAAGCAAAAAAAGAAAGGCCAAAAGAAAAAAAGGCCAAAAAAAAGAAAGGCCAAAAGAAAAAAAAGGAAGGCCCAAAAAAAGAGAAAAAAAAGAAAAAAAGAGAAAAAAAAGGGGCAATGCTACTATCTCCTTTTCCACACTTGTGCTTCAAAGTAGCACCTTGTTCCTCATGTAGTGAGTCTCATATATTGTGCTTCAAAGTAGCACCTTGTTCTTCATGTAGTGAGTCTCATAAAGTTATCCTTTTTATACTAGTGGGGAGTTTTCATTATAGAACTTGGCTTGTATATTCCTACGATGGGCTTCCTCAAATGCCCTAGGTCTTCATGAGCAAGCAAGTTGGATGCACACCCACTAGTTTTCTTTTGTTGAGCATTCATAGCTCTAGTGCATCCGTTGCATGGCAATACCTACTCCTTATGTTGACATCAATTGATGGGAATCTCCATAGCCCGTTGATTATCCTTGTCAATGTGAGACTTTCTCCTTTTTTTGTCTTCTCCACACAATCCCCATCATCATATTCTATTCCACCAATAGTGCTATATCCATGGCCCGCGCTCATGTATTGTGTGAAGGTTGAAAAAGTTTGAGATTATTTGAGTATGAAACAATTGCTTGGCTTGTCATCGGGGGTATAGAAGTTGGGATCATCTTTGTGTGACGAAAATGAAGCATAGCCTAACTATATGATTTTGTAGGGATGAACTTTCTTTTGCCATGCTATTTTGAGAAGACATGATTGCTTTGATTAGTATGCTTGAAGTATTATTATTTTTGTGTCAATATGAACTTTTGTCTTGAATATTTCGGATCTGAATATTCATATCACAATTAAGAATATTTATATTGAAATTATGCCAAAGTATCACTCCGCATCAAAAATTCTTTTTCATCATTTACCTACTCGAGGACGAGCAGGAATTAAGCTTGGGGATGCCTGATACGTCTCCAACGTATCTATAATTTTTGATTGCTCCACGCTACTTTATCTACTGTTTTGGACTATATTGGGATTTATTTTCCACTTTTATATTATTTTTGGGACTAACCTATTAACCGGAGGCCCATCCCAGAATTGTTGTTTTTTGCCTATTTCAGTATTTTGAAGAAACGGAATATCAAACGGAGTCCAAACAGAATGAAACTTCCGGGAACGTGATTTTCTCACCGAACGTGATCCAGAAGACTTGGACCCTGCTCTATGGAACAAAAGAGGCGGTCATGAGGGTTGAGGGCGCCCCCCTGGGCACGCCCCCTACCTCGTGGGCCCCCTGCTGCTCCACCGACATACTCCTTCCTCCTATATATACCTACGTATCCCAAATGATCAGAACAGGAGCCAAAAACCTAATTCCACCGCCGCAACCTTCTTTATCTACGAGATCCCGTCTTGGGGCATGTTCTGGAGCTCCGCCGGAGGGGGAATCCACCATGGAGGGCTTCTACATCAACACCATAGCCCCTCCGATGAAGTGTGAGTAGTTTACTTCAGACCTTCAGGTCCATAGCTAGTAGCTAGATGGCTTCTTCTCTCTTTTTGGATCTCAATACAATGTTCTCCCCCTCTCTCGTGGAGATCTATTCGATGTAATCTTCTTTTTGCGGTGTGTTTGTTGAGACCGATGAATTGTGGGTTTATGATCCAACTTATCTATGGAAAATATTTGAATCTTCTATGAATTCTTTTATGTATGATTGAGTTATCTTTGCAAGTCTCTTCGAATTATCCTTTTTTGTTTGGCCAACTAGATTGGTAGTTCTTGCAACGGGAGAAGTGCTTAGCTTTGGATTCAATTTTGCGGTGACCTTTCCGAGTGACAGAAGGGGCAGCAATGCACGTATTGTATTGTTTCCATCGAGGATAACAAGATGGGGTTTTTATCATATTGCACGAATTTATCCCTCTACATCATGTCATCTTGCTTAAGGCGTTACTCTGTTTTTAACTTAATACTCTAGATGCATGCTGGATAACGGTCGACGAGTGGAGTAATAGTAGTAGATGCAGAATCGTTCGATCTACTTGTCCGTGATGCCTATATACATGATCATTACCTAGATATACTCATAACTATGCTCAATTATGTGAATTGCTCAACAGTAATTTGTTCACCCACCGTAGAATATATATGCTCTTGAGAGAAGCCACTAGTGAAACCTATGGCCCCCGGGTCTATTCTCATCACATCAATCTCCATTACCTTATTACTTGCTTTGCTTTTACTTTGCCTTTTTCTTTTTACTTTGCATCTATCTATCAAAAATACCAAAAATATTATTTATCATCTCTATCAGATCTCACTCTCGTAAGTGACCGTGAAGGGATTGACAACCCCTAATCGCGTTGGTTGCGAGTAGCTATCATTTTGTGTAGGTACGAGGGACTTGTGCGCGGTCTCCTACTGGATTGATACCTTGGTTCTCAAAAACTGAGGGAAATACTTATGCTAGTTTGCTGCATCATCCTCTCCTCTTCGGGGAAATCCAACGCAGTGCTCAAGAGGTAGCACCTCGTGTTACCATCAGCCTAAGACGCACAGATCGAGACCCCCTACCCGAGATCCGCCGGTTTTGACACCGACATTGGAGCTTTCATTGAGAGTTCATCTGTGTCGTCGCTGCAAGGCTTGATGGCTCCTTCAATCGTCAACAACACGGTCCAAGGTGAGACTTTTCTCCCCGGACAGATCTTCGTGTTCGTTCTTGGCGCTGCGGGCCAATTCGCTTGGCCAACTAGAGCAGATCGACAGTTACGCCCCTGGCCACCTGGTCAGGTTCGGAAACTTGAACTACATGGCAGATATCCGCGGAGACTTGATCTTCAACGGATTCTGGCTTGTGCCAGGAGCGTCGGACAGTCATGATGAGCACGGCTTAGACCTGCTGTCGAACAATGCTCGGGATATCACCCCCGCAGTAGCCCCAGACCTAAATCCGTTGCAGATTGCGTTTCCCAAGGATGGGTGGATGGACCCCGTCCCGCAGGCCGCACACTCATCGGCGTTAGAGCCAAACATGGGCCTCACCCCTAGAGAAGCCTGTGACGCAGGACCCCCGGACTCATATCCGGCTGTAGGTTCCAGTCCGCGCGCTCCTGAGCCCGCCGAACCTAGATGGGCTCCTGTAATGGAGTTCACTGCTGCGGATATCTTCCAGCACTCGCCCTTTGGCGACGTGCTGAACTCATTAAAATCTCTCTCTTTGTCTGGAGACTCTTGGCCGAACTATGTCCGGCTCGAGTGTGAAGCAGGCGACGAAGGAATTCGTTGCCCACCCACCACCCACTTCATTGGCACTGTCGACGATGTATCAGACGTGCTTGACTTCGACTCCGAAGACATCGACGGTATGGACGACGATGCAGGAGAAGATTCAGAATCACTGGGGCGTTGGACTACCACCTCGTCACATGATACATACATGGTGGATACGCCCAAGGAGGACGACGGCGGAAATCCGGAAGATAAAACCCCCGGGCAAAAGCCAAAACGACGGCGCCGATGCCGCTCCAAGTCCAGCAATAGTAAAAATAGCGATAAGAGCGCCAGAAAGATCGACACCCCAATCAACTCCGAAGGCAACAATGACCATATGGACCCAGCAATGTAGCAGGATGAGCCAGGTCACGCCGAACACAGTTCGGAGCAGACGCACGATCACAATGATCCCGAGGGACGAATTAATCAAACCGCCCCGGGACAAGAACACAGTCCGGATGACAATGCATTCATCATCCGGAAACACGCTTGGAACGATATAACATCCACGGAAGGCTTATGGCCACTTCGAGAAATCTAAAGAAGCAGAAGCAACGGCTAAAGGCCACACAGGAAACGCTCAATCGTAGATGGAATAAAGTGCTAGACACTAAACAAAAGTACGGCGACGATCGCCATACAAAGAGCTACCCAAAACGCAAGCTGCTACCAGAATTCAACGACGAGGCCGTTCCACCAAATGACAACACGGCCAGGAGGCCGGACAAACCACTTCATAACCGCAACAGAGCAGCTACTGACGCCTTACAAGATTTACGCGAGCTCTTGGATAAGAAAGCTAGCGCGGCTAGGTCCATCTACGGATCTAAAGGACACAACCCGGCGCGGGACTATGGTCACCAAAACGATCATACCGATCGGATACCAGTTCGGAATGAACACCGGACACAACAACAGCCGACGGCATGTCACAACACGTCCAGATACAGAGGGGGTTGCTCACCCCCTGTGCTTCACCGAAGAAGTACTAGACCATGAATTTCCACAGGGTTTTAAACCTATGAACATAGAGGCATACGACGGAATGACAGACCCAGGGGTCTGGATCGAGGATTTTATCCTGCATATACACATGGCTCGTGGGGACGACCTCCACGCCATCAAATACCTTCCCCTCAAGCTGAAGGGATAGCTCGATACTGGTTTAAAAGCCTCCCTGAATATTCAATTGGAAGTTGGGAGGAACTCGAGGACGCTTTCAGGGCCAATTTTCAAGGGACTTATGTCCGGCCTCCGGATGCGGACGATTTAAGTCACATAATCCGACAGCCCGGAGAGTCCGCCCGCAAGCTTTGGAACAGATTCCTCACTAAGAAGAATCAAATTGTCGATTGTCCGGATGTCGAAGCCTTAGCGCCCTTCAAACATAGCATGCGAGACGAGTGGCTCGCCAGACACCTCGGCCAAGAAAAGCCAAGGACAATGGCAGCCTTAACAAGCCTTATGACCCGCTTTTCCGCGGGTGAAGATAGCTGGTTGGCCCGTAAAGGCACCAGCGACCCAAGCACATCCGAAATAAGGGATGGAAACAGGAACCCACGGCGTAATAAAAACAAACGTCAAAGAGGAAGAGAGCTCGGACAACACAACGGTCAATGCCGGATTCAGGGGCTCTCGACCAGGTCAGCAAAAGATCCCATTCAAAGGCAGTAAAGAGGGACCGTCCGGTCTGAACAGAGTCTTGGACAGACTGTGCCAAATTCATGGCACCCCCGACAAACCTGCGAACCACACTCACAGAGAATGTTGGGTCTTCAAGAAGGCCGGCAAATTAAATGCCGAACACAAGGGAAGGTAAACACCAAGTGAATACGAGGATGAACCTCGCCAGTCGAACACTGGGGGACAGAAAAAATTCCCACCATAGGTAAAAACAGTAAACACGATCCACGCGACTCACCCACCCACGAGAAGGCACGAATGCGTGCTCGGAGACACATACGCTATAAAGCCCGTCGTACTCAAACTAAATCACTGGTCGGCCTACCCGATCACCTTTGATCACAGGGACTGCACGACTAGTATGTGGCACGGAGGATCAGCTGCCTTGGTGCTTGACCCAATAATCGACGGATACCATCTCACTCGCGTCCTCATGGACGGCGGCAGTAGTCTCATTTTAATATACCAGGGAACTGTCCGCCGGATGGGGATAGACCCATCCAGAATCAAACAAAGTAACACCACCTTCGAAGGGGTAATACCAGGCATTGAAGCCTACGGCAAGGGCTCCGTCGTACTGGAGGTAACATTCGGCTCACCAGGCAACTCCAGAAGCGAAGAACTACTCTTCACCATCGCCCCCTTCCAAAGCGTCTATCATGCATTGCTTGGGAGAATGGCCTTTGCCCGCTTCAATGCGGTACCGCATTACGCCTACCTCACACTCAAGATGCCCGGTCCACGAGGTGTCATCACCATTAACGGAAACACAAAGCGCTCCGCATGAGCGGAGGAATATGCGATGACTCTAGCAGCCGGATTCTAAGCGGCCTCTAACACCAGAAAGCATGGTTGGTCGTTAAGACCACAGACTCGGTTAGACGAGTCTGGCAGCCCGGATAAACCTGAGGTGGGGCGCCATATATGTAATCCCATAAAGGACACCAGGGGCTATATGTCTTTAATAAAGCCCCACTGTTGGCTTGACCTTATTCACAGGCCAATGTTTCACACTTTTACTATCCATCGCACGCTCACTTTATGCTCTTCTAGTCCCTGAGAAGGCGGAAAGATAACATGGGCTAGAAATGGCCCAATGGAATAATGGGTCGTTAATGGGTATAAAGTGATACACTATTCATTACGGGCCAGTTTCACCACGGGCCATTAATAGGCGAAGAGTTACAAAGGGCCTTATATGGGCCGAAAGACGTCATGGGCCATACATGGGACGGAAGTTAAAACGGGCTGGAATCATATTGGATGGCCCAGATGACGCTACTGGGCCTAATTCGGATAGGCTGTAATGGGCCCTGGGTTAGCGGGCTGTAAATGGGCTATATGCAAACAGGCCATTAACAGGCTTTCCGTGGGCCGGCCCGCCACCTTTTGACCAATTCAAACGGGGCGGCCTTTTCACAGGAATGTGCCTTTGTTGGGCCGTGCCCCGTGTCGACGTACCATAGGCGCCTTCGGTCCAATGAGTGGATGACATCTATCCAAACGGTGAGCCGACACGTGTTTCCTCCAGCCAATGATGATTTTACACATGGAAAATCCCCATTGGTCGGGGCTGTTAACGGGTTATCGGATCCAAAACCGGACCTGGTAGCTTAACGATGTTCTATTACGGTGGATGCCACGTGTCGGTCAACCTTGACGAAAGCACTTCTATGACGCGCAATTTATCGTCATGGAAGTGGACACTTCTGTGATGATAATTTTGGTAATGTCATGGAACACTTGTACAACAGCATAGGTATGACTATCTTGATTCTGTCATAAAATCGATGTGGATGTACATGCGTGACCGAAAACGTGGCCTACTGTGACAAACACGTATCATCACAGAAGCTAAACCATAAAATCTAGCCTATGATTATGATTGATGTTATCCTACGGACTAAACCCTCTGGTTTATATAGGCACCGGAGGGGGCTAGGGTTACACAGAGTCGGTCACAGAGAAAGGAATCTTCATATCCGAATCGCCAAGCTAGCCTTCCATGCAAAGGAGAGTCCCATCCGGACACGGGACGATGTCTTCTATCTTGTATCTTCATAGTCCAACAGTCCGGCATACGCATATAGTCCGGTTGTCCGAGGACCTCTTAATACAGGACTCCCTCAATGAGCCCAAGAATAAATAGGCCCTAAGAAGGCGGAAAGATAACATGGGCTGGAAACGGCCCAATGGAATAATGGTTCGTTAATGGGTATAAAGTGATACACTGTTCAGTACGGGCCAGTTTCACCACGGGCCGTTAATGGGCGAAGAGTTACAAAGGGCCTCATATGGGCCGAAACACTTCATGGGCCATACATGGGCCGGAAGTTAAAACGGGCTGGAATCATATTGGACGGCCCAGATGACGCTACTAGGCCTAATTCGGATAGGCCGTAATGGGCCCTGGGTTAGCGGGCTGTAAATGGGCTATATGCAAACAGGCCGTTAACAGGCTTTCCGTGGGTCGGCCCGCCACCTTTTGACCAAGTCAAACAGGCCGGCCTTTTCACAGGAATGGGCCTTTGTTGGGCCGTGCCCCGTGTCGACGTACCATAGGCGCCTTCGGTCCAATGAGTGGACGACATCTATCCAAACAGTGAGCTGACACGTGTTTCCTCCAGCCAATGATGATTTTACACATGGAAAATCCCCATTGGTCGGGGCTGATAACGGGTTATCGGATCCAAAACCGGACCTGATAGCTTAACGGCGTTCTGTTACGGTGGATGCCACGTGTCGGTCACCCTTGACGAAAGCACTTCTGTGACGCGCAATTTATTGTCATGGAAGTGGACACTTCTGTGATGATAATTTTGGTAATGTCATGGAACACTTGTACAACATCACAGGTATGACTATCTTGATTCTGTCATAAAATCGTTGTGGATGTATATGTGTGACCAAAAACGTGACCTACTGTGACAAACACGTATCATCACGGAAGTGTATTTTTTAGTAGTGAGAGTATTCAACCCCAATTTATAGATTCAACACAATGGGATCAAAAGAATATTTGTAAGTATTAGCAACTGAGTTGTCAATTCAACCACACCTGCAGATTAATTATCTGCAGCAATATGATCAGTAGCAAAGTAATATGATAGTTTTGATAGTAGTAGCAATAGCAATAGTAATAGTAACAATGACAATAGTGACTTAGCAAGAATTTGATCGGTGAATTCGTTGGATGATATTTATCATATAACAGTCATAACTTAGGGCGATACAACACAACTCTAGTTCATAAATATAATGTAGGCATCTATTCCGTAAATTGTCGTACGTGCTTATGGAAAGAATTTGCATGACATCTTTTCTCGTACCCTCCCATGGCAGCGGGGTCTATATCAAAACTAAGGGATATTAAGGCCTCCTTTTAATAGAGAACCAGAACAAAGCATTAGCACATAGTGAATACATGAACTCCTCAAACTACGGTCATCACCGGAGAGTGTTTTGACTACTGTCACTCCGGGGTTTACGGATCATAACATGTAATAGGTGACTATAACTTGCAAGATCGAATCTAGAACATAGATATAATGATGATAACATAAATGATTCAGATCTGAAATCATGGCAGTCGGGCCCAATGTGACAAGAATTAAGCATGGCAAAGTCATAGCAACATCAATCTTAGAACATAATGGATACTAGGGATCAAGTCCTAACAAAACTAACTCAATTAGATGATGAATCGCATCCAACTACTCACCGACCAGCGAGCCTACAAAGGAATTACTCACTTCCGGTGGGAAGCATCATGGAATTGGCGATGCAAAAGGGTTGGTGATGACGAAGATTGAAGATCCCCCTCTCCAGAGCCCCAAACGGATTCCATAACAGGAGGTGGCGGCGGCTCCGTCTCGTGAAACGTGATAATTCTTTCTCCTTGATTTTTTTCTCCAAAAATAGGATTTTATAGAGTTGGAATCAGGGTCTGTAGGGCCAACAGATGGGCACAACCCACCTGGGCCCGCCAGAAGGAGGGGCGCCCTAGTGGGTTGTGCTCACCCAAGGGCCCCTTTCGGTGGTTCTTGGCTCCAGTAGTTTTCTTTTATTCCATAAAAAATCTCCAAAAAGTTTCGTGCCATTCCGAGAACTTATATTTCTGCACAAAACAACACCATGGTATTTCTGCCGAAAACAGCGTTAGTCCGGGTTAGTTTCATTCAAATCATGCAAATTAGAGTCCAAAACTAGAGGAAAAGCAGTAGGAAAAGTAGATACGACGGAGATGTATCAACTGCCCCAAGCTTAACCCTTTGTTTGTCCGCAAGCAATTCAGTTGATAAACTGAAAGTCAGAAAGAAAAACTTTTACGAACTCTTTTTCTCTTGTTTACATAAATAAGCTTAAGTAGCACCCAGGTTTTCAACAAAGATTATGACTAACCATGTCGACAATAACTCTTAAAAATTATATTAACTCATATCAATGGCATAATCAACTAATGAGCAATAATAAGATATCTCAAATGACAAAACTTTGTCAAAACAACCATGATATATTATGACAATAGTGGTATCTCGCTAGCCCTTCCTGAGACCGCAAAACATAAATGTAGAGCAACTCCAAATTCCAAGAAGCAACTAAACATTGTAATTCATGGTAGAAAAGATCCAGTCATGATGCACCCAACATTAGATATACACGATGCATGAGGATGGCAATGGTGCTCTCAGGTCTGACGATTATTTGAGAAGGTGATAACATAATACAAAAGTAAATAGATAGTCCCTTTGCAGAGGGAAGCAGTGATTTGCAGCGGTACCAGAACTCAAAATTTAAAACAGAGATGAATGGAATTTTAAGAAATGCACCCTTCTTGTTTACTTCACGACCATTAGTTATCGGTATCTTCCATGCTAAACACATTACTACCAGTTCCCAAGCGATAAAAAGTGAAGGTTTACTCCCCTCCACAAACAGACACACTCCAGGGCTAACTGAATCCACGGGTACCACCCATACCAACAACAATCCTGGGGGAGTTTTGTTTAGTTATTTGCAATTTTAAATTCGGGACTGGGAATCCCTATTACTGCCCCTCTCGTGCAAGGACGAGTGAATAAACACTCGTCATGAGAATAACCCGCTTAGCATGGAAGATACTGACTACCTCCTTCCACTCTATGAACAATCCAGGCACACAAAAACGGATGTTTATTTGAAGTTTTACAGGTGGCACATGCAAATTTACTTGGAACAGCAGGGTGGTACCGCATATAGGTAGATATATGGTGAACTCATCTGGAATAACTTGGGTTTTAGGATTTTGATGCACGAGTAGTATTCCCGCTTAGTACAGGCGAAGGCTGGCAAATAGGTTGAGAAGCGGCCAGCTAGAGAGCGAAAACGGTCATGAACATGCATTATGCATAAGTAACATTGAATGCTAGCATGAGTACGGTATGAACACCATGAATATAAATATCACAGAGGCTATGTTGATTTGATTCAACTACATGCATGAACATGTGCCAAGTCAAGCCACTCGAACATTTGGAGGAGGATACCATATCATCATACTACATCACAATCATTTTAAAGCAATGTTTACATCCAAGATAAAGCATTATCCACTCCTAGCTACTTAAGCATGGCATGAGAAACTATAATCTCTAATTGTCATTGCAAACATGTTTGATCGTAATAGATAGAATCATGGATACTAGGTTAAACATATTTACAAAAACAGAACAAGGTCATTTCATAATCGTTTCTCTCTGCCACAACAAGTTCATCAAGTGTCATCATTATTAACTTTCACTTGCACGACCGAATGATATGTAAATAATAATAGTGCAAGAGTGTCGTGGACTAAGCTGGAATCTGTAAACAATTTTATTGAAAAGGAGAAGACAAGGTAATATGGGCTCTTCGTTAGATCAACAATAATGTTTATGAGAGCCACTCAACATTTTCATTGTGGTCTTCTCCTCGGTTTGACTCAATAAAAAGAAAAATAATTTCAGAGAAACACACTGAAATATTTTTTTAGTTTTTTAGTTTTTCTTGAAGGAAGCAAATTAACGAAAGAAAAACAAAAACGAGAAAAACTATTTACACGGGAGAGCTCCCAACAAGCAAAAGAAGAATCGAGAAATCTTTTTGGTTTTTCTTTTTAATACTACAACTAACTACACTAGAAAGAAAAATCGAAAAGAAGCAATCAACATTTTTAGGGTTTTCTCAAAGTTTTTCAAATACGCAAGGAGAAAGCGAGAAAAATAAATTTAGCATGGATAATACAATGAAAAAGTGTGTACATCGACAAATGGAATGAAATGTGTAAACATGAAGGAAATGTCAGTGGGCATACGTACTCCCCAAAGGTTAGGCTTTTGGCTTAACCTGGTAATTTCCGTCTGTAGCCTGCATAATAATCGGAGTGATAGCTCACGGAGGCTCTTCGTGTGGCCTCCTCGGCCTGCCGAGCAGCCACAACCTCTGTGTCGTGTGTGCGGGCCTCCCACTCAAGAACATAATACCTTCCTTTGCTATGAAAATCAAAGAGAGCAGGTGCAGGCAAAAAGGTGTCCACAACCGACTTAAACAACAGGTTATAAGTAAGACTATGCATTTCACCACTAAGGAACTTATGGCGCTTCATAGCCTCAAAGTCTAAGTACTGCGTGGGCAGGATAGGGTCATAAGGCAAAGGTGATACACCCAGCTCCCTTGCTAAATGTGAGGCATAAATCCCACCATTAAAATATCCACTACCAGCATTGTGTTGGAATCTGCATAAAACAATCGCTACAAGGTTATCACATTTGTCACTAGTGAGGGTGGTGCGTATGATGCTCAAGTCCAGAGCACAAAGTGTACTACAGTCTTGTTTGCCTATGATGTATTTTCAATTAAATAGTGCAAAGTATTGAATCGAAGGGAAATGAATGCTCTTTATTCTACCTTGTGTCACCCCTCTAGTCTCACCATAGCAAAGGCTAGTCAAGAATATCACATACTCGGATCTTGGTGGTTCGTCCAGCGAACCCCAAAATGGGATTTCACAGTTATTAGATAATGTATCTAGAGGTAAAGTAAATGGATGGTCATATAGTTTAAACAACACTCTAGACTCACGAGGAGGAATTTTTTTCAGTAAATAGTTCTGTGAGGCTAAGATGTTGGTTGCACTTATCTTCAATGTAGGGACCGAGCTCGGTGTTGTGAACATATTGCTAAAAAAATTCTTTAATACCTGCACGCACCATAAAATCGTTCCATGGTCATAGACATGATTTGGTGGCGGCATCCCGTATGGAATTTCCACTTGGTTCAACATAAGACCGATGAACTGAGCTGCTAGTAGAGGATGCATCCGGGGACCTCCGCCTCGAAGAACTCCTTCCAAAGAGGTTCATCATATTTGCGTACAATTTTTAAGTAGCAATCCCCAAAACTATTTCAGAAATGGAGCTTCGAGCAAAGTGATCGAAATCTGCAGGTTTGAGAGCAAGAACGCGAGAGAGAACAATGCTGAACTTTTTCTGGAGGTAGGTGATGACATGGCCTAAAGAGATATGTGAGGGGTCCCACATGGGGACCATAACCCACCAGGGAACGCTTGGGGCTGCTGGTGCGCCCACGTGGGTTGTGCCCACCTGGTGCACCCCCCCCCCCTCTGATGTTATTTGCATCAAAATCGTCAGAAATATTCTGAAAAAATTGTATTAAATTTTTAGGGCATTCTGAGAACTTTTATTTTTGGGTCATTTTTTGCACTGGAAATTCAGAAAATAAATAAAACATGGCATTTTATTTTATTTAAATAAGAAAAATTGAAAAAAAAAGGTAAATACAGCAGGTAGTGGCTACTAAATTCATCAACTTCATACCTCTAAAAAATGATCCATTAATAAGGTTGATCAAGTCTTATTAACAACCTCTTTCGATTGGCATGAAATAGGAGAACATTCATAAAACACCAGGTTACCTCAATGGGGATATGCACGTCCCCAACAATAAGCATTTCATATTTCTTTTTGGAGGTAGGTAGAGATAGTTGAAAACTTCCAATAGTGATTGTCGGAGATTTTCCAATAACCTTAATACCATTCACTTAGAATTGTTTCTTTGCAAAGTGCATCGTATGCTCATTACCATTGATATGAAAAGTGACCTTGCTTTTATTGCAATCAATAACAGCCCTGCAGTATTCAAGAAGGGTCAACCAAGGATAATCAACATGTTGTCGTCCTCGGGCATCTCAAGTACAACAAAGTCAGTTAAGATAGTAACATTTGCAAGAACAAAGGGCAGGTCCTCACAGATACCGATAGGTATAGCAGTTGATTTGTTAGTAATTTGCAAAGATATTTCAGTAGGTGTGAGTTTATTCAAATCAAGTCTTTTATATAAGGAGAAAGGCATAACACTAACACCGACTCCTAGATCACACAAAGCAGTTTTAGCATAATTTCTATTGATGGAGCAAGGTATAGTTGGTATTCCCGGATCTCCAAGTTTTCAGGTACTCCATCCTTAAAAGAATAATTAGCAAGCATGGTGGAGATTTTAGCTTCAGGTATCTTTATTTTATTAGAGATGATGTCTTTCATATATTTTGCATAAGGTGCCATCTTTAATATATCAGTAAAACGAGTGCGCAAAAAGACGAGCCTAAGCATTTTGGCAAAGCATTAAAATTCTTCATCATCTTTCTTCTTAGTTGATTTACACTACTGCAGGATGCTGCTAACGCAACACTACGATCAGAAACCATTTCACGAAACTGTGTGCGATGCATTAATCACAAACGGGGATGTAGAAAACCGTCAAAAAGGTGGAAAACATTTGCGATGGTGGAGCCATCAAAGACTGCTCAGATTTTAGTTTCATGTGTGATGCAGAGCGCATAGTTAATCCATTCGAACTGTTTGCGATGAGGCAGAACAACAGAAATGGGCAACCATATCAATGTGTGTGTGATATACGGCATACAGGTTGCTCCGATGAACTGTTTGCTATTAGGTAGTGCAACAGAAATGGTTAGCCAGATCAAGGTGTGTGTTATATACGCATACAGTTCACTCAGACGAACTGTTTTTGATTGGGGAACACAACAGAAACAGTTCAACTTAATAAGATGTGTGTGATACGTGGCAAACAGCCGACTCAGATGAACTGTTTGCGATGACAAATTACAACATGGGCGGTTAATACAGTTAGTTCATGTGCGATTCTGTGTGTACAAGAAACTTTGAAAAATGCAAACCAGTTGCTTGCGGTGGCTAGGAGTATAGCACGCGATGCATCCACGAGTACTCGTGTGCAATGATTAGTAAGTTACAGAAACCTTTCCTTATGTTAACACATGGCACCGGATACGGTATTTGGGTTGTGTGTGTGCTCCACTTAGTCTTACCGCGCTCCACATGGGTGAATTGTAAAATCCATACCTCTTCCCTCATCAGTTTCCCACCACCAGCTAATGGCTTGATGCAGATAACCCAGGCGGCAACGCACCGTCGCGACACTCTGCGTAGATCTAGTCCTCACCCATCTACCATTAGTTATTCCAAGCATGCCAGGAAATGACCAAAGCTTCGACATCGACGCCTACCTGCCTTACATATTTGGCGAGGAGAACGAGCCGGAGCAGGTCGGGGAGCAAGAGCTTCATCGGCCGGTGCAGGCACCATGGCCCATTGACAGTGATATCGACATGACAGTCCTCGGGCGCATCATCGACATATTGCAGAAGAGGTGTCATGATTAGTTTTCCATCCACCGTGCAAAAGATCCAGAGCTACTCAGCGGCATGATCGATGACCCACCTGAAGAGCCGCCGTCACCAGTGCTCATCAAGAGCCTGATGCCCCGCAAGGAATGGGCAGAAGACCTCTGCAATTCAGTCAAGAGACAGGAAGCCTGCGGCTGCATCATTGACCGCAACGACCGTCTCAACCTCGATCCCGATGATGTGGTGGCCAGGCTCGAGCGCATCCTTGGCGGAGTTGACGTCCCCACCGAAGTAGAACATCGCCAACGTGATATCTTGAGGATGCAGGTGATGGACGGAATTTGCTACCATCTAGGGACATGGAAATGAAGTTGTTCCATGGAGATATCATGCGCGTGATTGCATGCTGTCAAACTCTTCTAGAAGAGGCCCAGCAGCCCCAAGAGCCTACCAGCACCAGCAGCTCCGTAGGCGGAGGCGGGTCGGGACACTTGGAGTGAATGGCCGCAAGGGTGCTATGATGATCATGGAGTCCGAGAAGACTGTCATCGGAAGGCCGCCAGCTCAGCCTTTTAGCCTATATTTTATTATAATTGTATGCATATGTAGGTCGTGAGTGTACTGGGCCTTGCCGCATGTGGCATTTTAAATTATCCAAAATATGAAGAAAAATATTAAGAATTATTAACCGTTGCCATTGTAAATTTGCCTCAAGGGCGAGCAGAGCGCGCGCGGGGATGCTAGAGGGGAGCATGCCACGGCCACCTCAATGGCGAGCGAAACGCACGGGCAGACGCGAGCAGAGCGCGCTGCGGCCGCCTCAACAGCGAGCGACCACTTGGTCAACTTTCTGCATGCCATCAATAAATTTTGACCTTGTTTCTCGTCACATTGCAGATTACAATGCAATAAGTAATTGCAAATCGGTTCACACCTATCAAACTAATATGTGTTGACACTTAGCACCAGGCGATAAAAACTACCCACTCGAAAAGTACTTTACAGTTCCTCTCCTCATCACCCAGAAAACTGGTCTTTCCTGTCAAGTCGTTCCGCCATTACCGGTAGGAGGAGTTTCGGGTGGACATATAACCAAGCAGTAAAGACCAAGGCCGTAGAAGCACTAGAGAGGTCCCTCCGTGAAGCCGCAGCCGCAACAGAGATGTCCCAGCGCGCCGCGGAGCCTTCGAACGAGCTCTCACAAGCACGTGAGGGCTCTCACAAGCGCACTCGCGGCGTCGGCCATCATGATGAGCTGGTGTTCCTGAAGTCCTTGGCTGACGATGATGACATTCTCACTGCGTCATTAAGCAGCAGGAGCTGGTCGACGGCTTGATGAAGCTACTCAAGATCAGTGATGCCTCGGTTGACAAGGTGACCAGCCTCGTCGAGCAACTCATGGGTAATAGTGCGAAGCTCCTCAAGGCGCTTGCCGAGAAGCGGGAGGAGGCCGCCGGTTGGAAGATGATGCATGAGCAGAGCAGTGCCTCGAGTATGACGCTGAAAGTGGTCATCGAGGAACTCATGGGTGACTTGTGGAAGCTTTCGATCGAGTGTGAGCATGAGGTGGAGGAATCCGTGGCTGCTTTCAAGCAAAGTCGTGAGGAATTGAAGAAGGAGCTGGAGGATGTCATGGCCTGGCGATCCATTGACGAGTAGAGACAGTAGCTACCCAGATCGTTGTGTACAATTTCCTTCTTCTCTTGCCCCCGTGTCTTCCGGGCTTTGACGCATGTGGCATTCTAAATTATCCGAAATATGTAAGACATATATTGTCTGCACCATTGTAAATTTGTCGTTGTATTATCCGTTGCCATTTTATTTGTGGTCGTATTATCCGTTGCCCTATGTAGCAATTTAAATTATGCCGAAATACGAGGTGAAAACACGAACAAAGAAAATGTTGCCATGGGATCACAAGCAAACACCCTCCGTCCAGGTGCTTTAATTAACCCATTAATGGAGAAGTTGTGAGAGAGGCGGGCGGCGGCTGGTGCATAGAGGTCAAAGAGCTCGCTTCTTGGTGAGCATTGGTGCCCTTGCTGCTCGCACGTGTCCCGTCGAGCTTGCGAGGTGGACATGATGCACGCGTCCCATCGAGCTTGCGCGGCGGACTGCTCGCATGCGTCCCATCGAGCCTACACGATGGACTTCTCGTGCTCGTCCCGTCTAATCAAACAGATGCAGTCACACCACCGAGTATGGTTAAATTTTGACATGGTTCACATAATACAACTGTTTGGAATATTAAGGTGTCAGCTATTTGTTTCAGAAAGGACTTTGTTGGCAATTAATGTGTGCGCCTTGTCTCAAACTCGACACTTTTTACTACCACGACATATATGTGCCATGTCATGAAACCATGCCAAGTTTCATGTTTTTGGGTGAGTTTTGATTTACTGGGATTTAAAAACCGAGATTCTCAATGTTTCAGGATGACAAGAAGTTTGTAATTCATTCCTATTCCTTAAATCAGACCTAAACATGCACCCAATGACACACGTATGATTTCCCACCCATTTTGCTTCACTGGAGCATGTGCTTGAAGTTCAAATTTGAATTATGCACTACATTAAATGCCTAGAAAACTTAATTAATATATACAATGGCAAAACTAACCCTGAACAGTTTCAAATTTCAGCACGACACTCCTGTTATTCTATGTTGCCTGTAGAAAAAAAGTTCAAGGCGGGAAGAGGCAGCGATTATTGTTTCACCCACAAGAGGGGCATGTTTCCCTACCGAAACCACGAGGGTTGTGACACAGGCTGTAGTTTATGAGAGGCTTGTAATATAGCTTCGCCCAAATTGGACAATTATATGTACGATGTAGTGACACCATGCCATGTTTCATGATTTCCTTGTGAGTTTTGGATTTACAGAGATTTAAAAACCGAGATTCACAATGTTTGTGGCCAAGCCAAGACGGCGAGACGGTTGAATTCATTCCCATTGGTTCCATGGGACCTAAACATGCACCCAAAGGACACATGTATGTTTTTTCTAGCCATTTTGGTGCACTGGAGCATGTATTTGTAGTTCAGATTTGAATTACAAACCTTAAAATGCCTAGAAAACTCAATGAATGAATAAAAAAGTCAAACGAACCCTGAATAATTTCAAAGTTCAGCACGAATTGTCGTGCCAAACCACGGCCACCTATGGGACGAGAGGGCCCCTTGCTGGTTCGGCAGGGGGACGCTGCATTGCACAAAGAGCAGACAAGCATGGGGCAGCACGACAAAGATCTCGCACGCAATTTTACCCAGGTTCGAGCCGCTGTGAGGCGTAAAACCCTACTCCTGCTTTGGTGGATTGATGGTGGAAGAGTGGTCGTGGAGCATAGTACACCTGCCCGGCAAGGGCGGTAGTGGCTACGTGCGTATGGGTGTGATTTGTCCAACCTTCTAACCCTTTCTACGATTTCCATGGGCCTCCTTTTATAGATTAAGGGGTTACCACAATGGCAAAGTACTCATTATACACTGATAAGATAGCAAACAGTGCTATCATACCTAACTCTGTAGGCTGACAAGGTGCATTAAATGCACCGCTTAACGTCACATTGTTGGTTGCCCGGCAAGCCTTGTCGGGCTACATCGCCAGCTCCACACCTGCTCGCTTGACACACCACAAGACGGGTGTCGTCTGTAGGTGTCTTCTATGGAGAAAAGCTGCAATGTAGCGAATGGCTGCCACTTGGTCACTTTGCGGCTTCACACCACACTGATTGACGACGTGGGTCGTGGTGGACTAGTCGGTGAGGTGGTTTTGCCTCTACGAGTCGCGGCAGGCCCAGCCGGGATGTCTTGGATCCATTCTTCTAGGGGTGGCCCCGCCCTTGCCGAGCTCATCTACCCCACAAGGGAAGCACTTTTCCTGATGGTATCTTGTTTGTCTGGCTTGATCTTGGTCTCCTTGATCAGGATGTTGGTCCTTCGAAGCTCTTGGTATCTTGTACTCTGACTTGGGTTAATGCCTCAATCATGTTCCCGTGCATGTGTACAGTCGGGGTTGGGCCTAATAAATGCATAGGCGGGGGTGTTCAAGAGGCTGGTCTCTTGGGGTCTTCTTTGCTTCTTCATCAATCTTGGGTCCAGGCCAGTTTCCGGTTTCCCTGCGCATCGTGTAAAGCAAATAGTGGTGGGGCCGCCCTTGTAATGGCCTGTGAATGACTTTAACGCACGGGGAAGAAACTGCCAATTTACTCTTCCCACCACGCCCTTATCCTTAGCCATGTATGTTGCATGCATCGCATCACTACAAAAAAAGACACATCCGTTACATTTTGGGCCGAACAATTTTTTTCTGTCATACTTATGACACTTCTATGACTATAATAGTGACAAAACCCTGTATTATCATAGATGTGGTGGGCTCCTACTTCTATGACCAAAAATCATGACAGAAAATGCGCTTTTCGTCCTGGGAGGACCGGAGACGCAGTTGCATGACATTCTTTGGGCCGTCCATGATGGAAAAAACCATGGTAGAAGCGAGGGCGAGGAAATTTTCGGCGAGTTCCCGGTTACAGTGGGTGGTCGAGGGCCGAGCAATGGGCGTTTCTCTCGTACACATGCGTGCATGTGTGCGAGGCGTTGGGATCTAACTGAACCCGAGCAATTGCACTGCAGGCTACGCGTTACTGAACCCGAGCGATCGATCGATGGCTGTTAACTGAACCCGATCGAGCGATTCCTTCGCTATTGCTGCTAACTGAAGCCGATCGATGCTGCCTCTAGATGAACAGTGGGCGTTGCTGGGGGGTTTGGATGAACAGTGAGCGGTGGGGGTGGATGAACAGGACCCCGTGGTGTTGCCTCTAGATGAACAGGACCCCGATCGATCGAGTCGATTGGGGATGGATGAACAGGACCCTGTGGAGGGCTGGATGAACATGACGACCCCGTGGAGGGCTGGATGAACAGTAGACGGTGGAGGGGTTGATGAACAGTAGCCCGTGGAGGGGTGGTTGAACAAGAGCCCGTGAAGAGGCGTGGTTGAACAGTAGCTGGTGGAGTAGCGCGTGGTGGAGGCTGGATGAACAGGTGCCCGTGGATGAACACTCATAGGTGGAGGCTGGAGGAGGTCGACGGTGGATGAACAGTAGCCCGTGGAGGCTGGAGGCTGTTGACGGTGGAGATGAACAGTATCCCGTGGAGTCCCGTTTTGTGGTATGCCACATCCCTCCCGATCAACAGGACCCTGTTTCGACTGTAGAATGTAAAACACAAGTCCGTTTCCTCCGTTTTGCGGTATGCCAGACCCCTCCTGATGAACAGGATCCCGTTTCGAACGTGGCCGGTCGAACACAAGGTGGTTCCCTCCGTTCTGCGGTACGCCAGGCCTCATTTCCATCGCCTGTTCCGTCCAAGACGGTTGGCTCCCACGCGTTCCGTTGCCTCCCGATGAACACGACGCATTCCATTACCTCCCGATGAACGCGACGCATTCCGTTGCCTCCCCATGAACACAACGACGACGCAGTTTCTCCGTTCCGACCGAGCCATGTACACGAGCCCTGGCCATACGTATGCGCGACTAGGCATTCGAGACCCCGCCCGTATGTATGTACGTGGCCGTATTTTCTTTCTTGCACACTGGCCATTGTACGTATGTGTACATGCTACGTGCGCGCCTCTACTATGACACGTGCGTGCCTCTACATCGACCAGTATGCACATACATGTTCGCGACCAGACTGACAATGCTACGTACGCTTCGACCAGGTGAGTCCCGACTGTCAGGCACTTCCTTGCGTGCGAAGATGTAGCTGGTGGGTCCCAGCAGTCAGGGGGTGAATCATTTTTTTTGCCCGGATGCACTTCTTGCATGTGAAGATGTAGCTGGTGGGTCCCAGCAGTCAGGGGGAACCATTTTTTTCGCGAAATACGGTTTCCCATCCGGTGGGTCCCTACTGTCAGGTGGAGGAATCATTATTTTGCGCGTAATAAGGAGGCACTTCCATGCTGCGGCCGTGGACCCAGCTGTCAGCCTCTCCACGTACAGTCCATGTCCAATGGAAATCGTTCCTTGACCACGTTGACCACGCCGCGTCGAGAGCACCACAACGGTGGACGGCGGCGAGGCCTAGGAAGGGGACGACGCGGAGCCGGGGAAGACGCAACAGTAGATGCCCACGCGGAGAGGAGTATGAGGGTTCATTGGTTCGGCTGCGGTGTGAGGCTGTCGTCGCTGCAGAATAACAGGGGGTGTGGGTGAGTAGAGGGATGGCCTAGCCAGCGGTGGGAGTAGTATGGGGGCAGTGAGTCCTCCATGGCATCACAGCCGGCCACGGGAGGCAGGAGCAGGCGGCACGACCGGCGCTGCTTTGGGGGCCTGGAGCAAGAAGACCAAAGGTTGAAGAAGAACTATGGCCGTTGGCTAGACATCATATGGTCACCGGAGTATTGACTAAGTTGATAAAGCCCTCTGTCCCCGTCAAGTTAGTGGGACCTCAAGTCAGCCACCCACTAGGTTGAAGAAGAACTATGGCAGTATTCATTTTTGTGCGTAATAAGGAGGCACTTCCTTGTGTGCGAAGATATAGCTGGTGGGTCCGACCTGTCAGCGGGGGGAACGTTTTTTCGCGAAATACAGAGGCCCTTCCGGTGGGTCCCAGCTATCAGGTGGATGAATCATTATTTTGCGCGTAATAAGGAGGCATTTCCCTGTATGGGACCCTACTGTCAGCCTCTTTCGATGGTTGTTGTTTGTTGACCATGTTGACCTCGCCGCGCCGAGAGCACAAACACGGTGGACGAGGGCGAGGCCCAGGAAGAGAACCACCCGGAGCCGGCGAAGCCACCATAACGGATGCCCATGCTGAGGGGAGTATGAGCGGTGACTGGTCGGCTGCGGGGTGAGGCTGACGTCACCGGAAAATAACAGGTTGTGTGGGTGGTTAGAGGGATGGCCTGGCGGCAGCACAGCCGGCCACAAGAGGAGGGAGCAGGCAGTCCCGCCGGCGCTGGTTTGGGCGGCTGGAGCAGGAAGATCACATTTTGAAGAAGCACGGCTGCCGTTGGATGGACATCCAACAGTCACTATTGTGTGTTGACTAAGTTGACAAAGCCTTGCGTATGCGTCAAAAGAAAATTTAGGACAGCGTCATCGCCAACCTAGTAGGCCCAGAAGTCAGCCTCCAAATCTGTGGAAAATAGCATACAACCCATTAGCCATTATTTTCAATAATTTACAGCCCATTTTCTAATTCTTAAGGATATTTGAAGCCCATATTCTTTTTATTAGCATTACAGACCATATATTCTAGGCACTGCTAAAAATTCAATGAAATTTTGCATATTTCGGTGGGGTCCGAACTCTTTTAATCACGAAATTTCAAGTAACGTTAAAAATAATTTTCAAAAAACTATATCAAAATAAAATTCAAAAAACAATCCTCCGCAAAAAAATGAATGAAATTTAGTATCTTAACTAGCAAGATGCCCATTTGTTGCACGGAACATGAAGATGCATTTGTATGAGTAGTTTGTTGCTCGGAACATGAACATGATATTTTAATGTAATTGCCAGTTGGCTTTGGTTTTTATAAGAGTAGAGAGTAGAGAAATCCTGAAAAAAAATGATATTTTAATGCAATTGCCGGTTAGCTTTGGTTTAAAAATTTACAACCCATTTCTTACAACTTATAGCCCATTTTCTAGGGAAGCCCATTTCTTACTACGTACATCCCTCCTCGTGTTGAAAGATTTGTAGCCCACCAGGGCTGAGAAAAGCAAGTAGGCCTTGGTTTTGGTATTCTCCAAAAAAATGACTGGGCTAGCCAATTTCAGAAAGAAAAAATATATCAACTGGGCTCATCATGTGCTTAATAAAAGCGTAAGCATGGGCTAGACGGGCCACAGCCCCCGCACAGCGCACATTTGAGCTCCGTCTCTGAAACTAGAAAACAATTGGGCGAGCTTCTGGGTGTCGGTGTCAAAACCGGTGGATCTCGGGTAGGGGGTCCCAAACTGTGCGTCTAAGGCTAATAGTAACAGGAGGCAGGGGACACGATGTTTACCCAGGTTCGGGCCCTCTCGATGGAGGTAATACCCTACTTCCTACTTGATTGATCTTGATGATATGAGTATTACAAGAGTTGATCTACCATGAGATCGTCGAGGCTAAACCGTAGAAGCTAGCCTATGGTTATGATTTTTGTTGTCCTACGGACTAAACGCTCCGGTTTATATAGACACAGGAGGGGGCTAGGGTTACACAGAGTCGGTTACAGAGAAGGAGATCTACATATCTGAATTCCCAAGCTTGCCTTCCACGCAAAGGAGAGTCCCACCCGGACACGGGGCGAAGTTTTCAATCTGGTATCTTCATAGTCCAACAGTCCGGCATATAGTCCGGCCGTCTGAGGACCCCCTAATCTGGGACTCCCTCAGTAGCCCCTGAACCAGGCTTCAATAATGATGAGTCTGGCGCGCAGATTGTCTTCGGTGTTGCAAGGCGGGTTCCTTCTTCGAATACTCCACAGAAGATTTAGAACACAAGGATCGTGTCCGGCTCTGCAAAAAAAATTCCACATACTACCGTAGAGAGCACAATATTCCACAAATCTAATCTACTGACAACTTTTCATAGCGTGACATCACGCCATGGCCCGATCATTATTCGAACTGTTTTTTCTTAACCAGCTACTGCACATATTGCGAGGCGGTTTCTTTGGCACATCTTGTCGAAGCAGAGATCGTGTCCCCTTATCACGGGATTCGCATCAATACGGGTGTGGGTAACCCAACCGCTTCATCAATCGTGGCGCTTGGGGAATAAGAGATTTTACAGGGCAAGTGGGGAGGAGCATAGTTTCTACCACCTTTATAAAGGGATAAGGATTCCTCTTTTTCACCCACGCCTTCTTCTTCCTTCGCTCATCCATTCTCGCACGCTCGAGCCCTAGCGCCCAACCATTCGTCTTCTCCGCCCAAAAAAGGTCTTCCAAAAATGCCCGGATCCGGAGCAGGAGGCAAGTGGATGGCTTCTACTATCCAGGAGAAGGATATCAAAAAGCTTCGGGGGGCCGGGTATCAGGCCAATAAAATTGGCCACCGCCTTCCAACGGCGGGACAGATCGTCCCTACTCCGGAACCCAACGAGAGGGTCATATTCCTCCCTCATTTTGTCCGTTGGCTAGGGTTTCCCCTTCACCCATTCATTAACGGCATCATGTATTATTATGGGATTGATTTTCATGATCTATCCCCCAATTACTTCCTCAACATCTCGACATTCATCGTCATGTGCGAGGCCTTTGTCCGCATCCAGCCACACTTTGGCTTATGGCTGAAAGTTTTTAATATGAAGCCCAAGGTAGTGAGGGGAGAGCACGCCGAATGCGGAGGCGCCATGGTGAGCAAGATGCCCAACGTTACATGGCCAATAGGTACTTCCAATGATTCCGTCAAAGAGTGGCAGCAGCAGTGGTTTTACATCACTGAGCCGTGTGGCAAGGAATATACCGCTGCTCCAAAATTCAGATCCGGACCCCCCTGTGACTTACGTCCTGTCCCAAGAAGGGCCTGAACTGGGCCTCGTCCGACGAACTGTCGATGCTCCAGACGCATGTCCAGGATATGGAAGACAAGAACATCAAACTTGTCAATGTAGTCTAGGTGATGTTAGTTTGCCGGATTCTACCTTGTCAATACCGGGCTTGCAATTTATGGGAGTTCGACCCGGCCAAGCACCAGACCCTGCTGGAGCTCTTTGGCTCCTCACACAAGGACATTTGGAAGGTGCTTTTTAAGTCTGACAAATCATGGCCGAACTCCGCCGAGGACCGCGGGTACCAACTGTCCCGCCCCGCAAGTTCGGGAAGTCACTGTACGTTGACAATTCATATGTTTTATTCACATATCCTTAGGAAAATGCTTAATGTGTTTCCCACAACTCTCCTAGGGCTGGGCGAAGAAGGCGGGGCAGATCTACTGTCCGGCCCCGCTACCAGAAGAACCGGCCAACCGACTTTTGACGAAGTGCTGGCCCAGGCACCTTACAAGGCGCCGAAGAAGAAGACCGAGAAGGAGGCCAAGAAGACCAGGGGAGGCCTCCGTCGCCATGGCTCTTCCGACACAAAATCCGAAGACTCCAATGCCCGTTCCTCTTCCGAAGAGGACGAGGAGGAGGAAGAAGACAAATCCCCAGCGAGGGGAAGAAAGAAAAGGAAGGCTCCACATCCTTGGAGGCTGAGTCGCCTAAGAGGGGAAAAACTCCTCATCGAGAGGAGTCCACCGCCGCCGCCGATAGCAGCCCGGAGTTGGATCCCAGGGCCCAGCCCTTGGTGAACTCGTGAGTATAAAATCCAAACACGCTTATGCGTCCATACTTGTCAGGGCATAGTATTTTAATCTAAGCCATACCTTTTTTGCAGTCCGGCGAGGTCCCGCACCAAACAATCCTCGTCGGAGGACTTACTAGGCTCGGATGCTATGGAGAGCGGGACACCCCCGAAGGCCCCTACCCCAAAACATGTGAATGACACCGAGGTTTCATCCCAGAAGGACCCAGACCAAGGCGCGGGGGGGGGGGGAGGTCGTAAAGGCGGCACCAGGAGATCAAACTTCAGGGGCTGGACACATGGGAGAGAAGGCTCCCATGGACGTCGACGGCAGGGGTAATCTTGAATTCGGCCCTCAGCTGGACGCGATTCTGGAGACCAATACGGCTCCAGAATCAGGCAGGCGGCCTCCCTCGACTGGAGGGGGTGTGCCCGTTCCGCCGGCAATCTCTGTCCAACCAGAGGTGCCAGATACTTTATCGGCGGCACTAAAAGCGCCTCCATCGTTGATGAACACCGTGCCCTTATGGGTGCGGTGATTGACAAGATTTAGTCCACTGAGAGTGGACTGGATGAAGCATGCATTAGCCTTATAAGAGGCTTTGAGGTATGTTTTATAAGGTTCCGAAGAGTGTCATAGTATAGATAGTAGCCCTTGATATACTGTTCGGTGAAAGAAAGAACCAGACAAAGGATCAAATTTATGTTCGCAGGAGACTCACTTGATGACATCTTTCTCTTTTCTTTTATAATCAGGCGTCTGTAATGACAACCGCCTCTCATACTGCAGAGGTTTCTGGACTGAATCAAAGTCTGGAGCGGGCCAAATAAGAACTTGGCCAGTTGAAAAGGAAGTTGGAGGATAAACAATGTATGCACAAACCTTGCTTGCGTTCAATGCGAGCGGATATTTTAGTATGATGAAAGTATGTTTCATGATTTGCACTAGGGGCGATGACCGAAGTCGAGGCTCTGAAGAAGGTTGTGGCCAAGGCCGAGAAAAAGGTAGTCACAGAGCAGGCCCTTCGTGAGAAGCACGAGGCCAGGGTTATCAAAGCTGAGCAAGAGATTCAAGAGGCCGTGAAGAAATGTGATACCTTGGAGCAGAGTCTATCGGAGAAAGAATCCACACTACCAAGGCTCACCAAGCCGCAAGTGATGCCCGGGGGAGGCCCAAGGTGCTGTAACTCCTCGAATCTGATGCGCCAGGTGTCTTCCAGATATTCGCCTTTGTTGCCATGTCATTGCTTGCGTGTTGCATTTTGCCATGTCATCATCTGCATGTTTTTTCAAAACTTGCATCCGTTCGGGTTCCGCCGGTTCTCTCCGTTGTCCCTTATGAGCCCAACCACATTCGCACGCGCCCGTCGCCCCTCAGACCTTGTTTCGTGAGCGGGAGAAAAATGTTCTCGGAATGGGGTGAAAGTTGACGTGCGGTCTTGTTATGGTGTAGGTAGACCGCCTGTCATGTTTTGTCGCATTGGGAGTCCGTTTGATAGCCCAACCGTCATCCGTAGCAGCACCGTTGTCGGTTTATTCGTCAGATGTTTCGGTCTCCGAAATTGCCATCGGGCTGCCTGTCTCTTCTCTCTTCTCAGCCCAAGGCCTCTCTCCACAGCCCACACCCACTTTTTTCCAGCCCACTAAACCGCCCTCCGACCGGAACCATCGGATCGAGATCGGAGGCTCCAAACGCTCCAAAACCCCCCAAAACCTACCCCGTACCCTATATACCACCTTCCCCTGGCCATATTTGGCCTAAACCTAACCCCCTAGCCCTCCCCTGACCTCCAGCCGCCTCCCCCATCGTTGTCCCACAGGCCGCCCATTCTCTACCACTTGTCGGCGCCCGATTCGCCAGCACCGCCGCAGCCGACACCCTCGACCAACCCGTACGCGCCGCGTGGCCTCCCTGCCCGCTCCCACCACCGCGGCCCTGCAGGCCCACGGGGAGCCCGCCCAGGGCCCGACCGCCTGAGCCCCGTGCCCGAGCGCGCCTCCCGGCTCCCCGAGCCCCTCTCCGTCGCCTGGGTCGCTGGACCTCGCCTCCGCGCCCCTCCGGTGACCCGCGCCTCCTCGTCCCCGACGCTGAGATGAGTCCCGCCACCGCGCCATCTCTCTCCCTCTCTCTCCTCGCCCTGCCTCATTGTCTCTCTCTCTCTCCCGCAGGATGCCGCCGCCGCTGGAGGTCCGAGCTCACAGCCCCACTCGTCCCCGCGTCGCCACCACCGGATCCGGCGAGTAGACGGCCAGATCCGCCCCTCCCAGTGCCCTGGCTTTCTCTTCTCCGCCGCCGGCCGCTGTCCCGGCGCCGATTGTCATCGCTGCCACTGCCTCCCCTATCCAGTCGGGATCGAGGAGGAGCACGAGCAGCCGCGTGGGCCCCACGTCGCCGGCCCAGGTCCAAGGCCCAGCCTGCTCCGCCCGGCCTACCTAGGCTCCTCCTCACGGTCCTGGGCCGAAGCCCATGGTGAGCGCCCCTATCCTCCGCCTGGGCGTCATTTAGTCAACCTTGCTCATCTCTATTTTTTCTGTAAAATTGACCAAGTCCTGAGATTTCAGCATCATGCATGCATCTTGTGTACCTTGTAACTTCATGCTCGATGCTCCGATTCATGCATATGATATATCAAAATGTTCATTGTGAGATGCTCATCATTTATTTCCATTGTTCCATGCTTGTTTGAGTCCATGATGCCCTAATAATCGTTGCAAGAGTGCTATATGATGTTAACTGCTGTCTGTTAAGAGAACTTGCTTTTTTGTCGTTTTCATTGCATTTTGTGCGTGCATGCTATGAGCTTGATGTCTACATGAGTTTTGAGCTACATCATGCCATATTTACAGTGGTGCAATCCATGTATTTTTGTGTGCCTTGTGGTGGGTGCATCAAGCTCGTGAAGTAGGGTACTCGTTGTTACTGTTTTGCTAGGCTGAAATTGTTATATCATGATGCTATGTAAACCTACTGCTACAAGTCATTCTATGCAAAATATGGAGATGTTCACTAAGAATGTTTTGTTATACATGTCATGCTCTATATATCCATGCGCTTTGCTGTATTTATATCCTGCTGTAGATTGTTGTAATCTTGCTCTCAAATTGCTAAATATGTCTCAGTTTTGCCATGTGTTTTGCTAGTGATCCATGCACCCTATGACTATTATATTGCCATGTTTTGCTCCATAAATGTGTCTTCTTACTGTTTTTTTACTTCACATGCCATGAAATGCTATGTGGAGAGTGGTACAAGCTCACCAACATGCCTACTTATCGTTGTTCCTGCCATGTCTAAATCTGTCATATTACTTTCCATGTTTGTATGGATGCTACCATGTTTTTTGTTGATATTTCGAATACGTTCGGTAAGGGATTTTTGTTATTTGTCTTTAGTATTAGCATGAAATGCCTTTGTTTTCCATGATAAGTTCCTGTAGCATGTTGTTTGATGGCTCTAAACATTGCAACCTGATGTTATTTCTGTCATGCTCAGTGATTTTCTGCTAAGTGTGTGAACTGTTATTATTTGCTCTTGCCATGTCCTTTTGAGCATGTTATACTGTAGTATGGAGATAGCTCAGTGTTCATGTTTTTTAAGCTTCATTTGTACATCATGTCCATGCCTTTTATTTTCATGTTGAGGTGTTGTAGCATATTGTTTTGATGCTTGCTAGATGCCTAGTTGCTGTTTTGGACAGCTTGTCCTTTAAACTTGTTTCATGTATATGTGTGGCACCGTTGCTCCGTTTTGAGCATGCTTTATATGAAAATTGCTTAGAATTGCATGTAGTTTCATCTTATCTTGTTGCATCCTTGTTTTGAATGTGTTTGCATGATGTTTGAATGCATTTTGCATCAATGCCATGTTTAACTTGTTTTGCTCATATCTTCTAGGCCGTAGCTCCGAACTAAATGAAGTTTATATGTAACTTGACTGGAATTTCGTGTAGATCATATTAGTGCATCTTAACTTGCTATTTAACAACTTGAACATAAGGTTTATTCAGTTCTGGACCAATTTCGGAATTTGCATATGAGGACTTACCGGATTTGTTATATGTTGTTTCTGACCTCATTTAAACTTGCTTTGATGTGTTGTTATTGTTTGCATCATCTCTTGCCATGAGTAGCCTCATCTAGCCTTTGTCATGCATCATGCTTGGTTGTGCATCATGTATTGTCTATGTGTTGTGTGTTTGCCATGTGGTTTGCTTCTTTTCGGTTGTGCTTCTTCTCGATAGTTCATGTTCGTTGCGATCGTGAGGATTCGTTCGTCTACGCTTGGTTCATCTTCGTGGCTTCATATTCTTCATGGACTCGTTCTTATTCCTAGTGGGATTTCAGGCAAGATGACCGTCACCCTGGATCTCACTACTATCATTGCTATGCTAGTTACTTCATTCTATCGCTTTGCCGCGCTACCTATCTCTTGTTGATCAAGCCTCCCAAATTGCCATGTCAGCCTCTAAACTTTTCACCCTTCCTAGAAAACCATTGCTTGGCTATGTTACCGCTTTGCTCAGCCCCTCTTATAGCGTTGTTAGTTGCAGGTGAAGTCGAAGATTGCTCCAGGAGGGACAGGATTATGTTGGGATATCACAATATCTCTTATTTAGTTAATGCACCTATATACTTGGTAAAGGGTGGAAGGCTCGGCTTTATGCCTGGTGTTTTGTTCCACTCTTGCCGCCTTAGTTTCCGGAAGACCGGTGTTATGTGCCTTGATTTTGCATTCCTTACGCGGTTGGGTGATTTATGGGACCCCCTTGACAGTTCGCTTTGAATAAAACTCCTCCAGCAAGGCCCAACCTTGGTTTTACCAATTGCCTACCTAAGACTTTTTCCCTTGGGTTTCCGGTGCCCGAGGGTCATCTTTATTTAACCCCCCAGGCCAGTGCTCCTTCGAGTGTTGGTCCGAACTGAGCAACCTGCGGGGCCACCTCGGGGAAACTTGAGGGCTGGTTTTACTCGTAGCTTGACTTATCCGATGTGCCCTGAGAACGAGGTACGTGCGACTCCTATCGAGATTTGTCAGCACATCGGGTGGCTTTGCTTGTCTTGTTTTACCATTGTCGAAATGTCTTGTAACCGGTATTCCGAGACTGATCGGGTCTTCCTGGGAGAAGGAATATCCTTTGTTGTCCATGAGAGCTTGTGATGGGCTAAGTTGGGACAACCCTGCAGGGTATAAACTTTTGAGAGCCGTGCCCGCGGTTATGTGGCAGATGGGAATTTGTTAATGTCCGGTTGTAGAGAACTTGACACTTGACTTAATTCAAATGCATCAACCGTGTGTGTAGCCGTGATGGTCTCTTTTCGGCGGAGTCCAGGAAGTGAACACGATTTTGGGTTATGTATGAACGTGTTTCAGGATCACTTCTTGATCACTTCTAGCTTCTTGACCGTTCCTTTGCTTCTCTTCCCGCTCTTATTTGCATATGTTAGCCACCATATCATGCTTAGTCGCTATTGCAACCTCACCACTTTACCCCTTCCTTACCCATTATGCTTTGCTAGTGTTGATACCCATGGTAATGGGATTGCTGAGTCCTCGTGGCTCACAGATTACTAGAACAACAGTTGCAGGTGCAGGTTATGCGATGATCATGACGAGAGAGCGATGCTTGCTTGCTTTGAGTTCCTCTTCTGCTTCGTCGTTCAGGGGATGGGTTCCTGGTCGGCAGCCTGGGCTAGCAGGGTGGATGTCGTTTGAGCTTCTGTTTGTGTTTCATCCGTAGTCGGATGTTGATCTTATGTATGATGTATTGTTGTACCCTTGCGGCATTTGTATGCCTTGTATGTATCCCCATCTATTATGTAATGTTGATGTAACGATATCCACCTTGCAAAAGTGTATCAATATGTGGTTCTATCCTTGGTGGGACCTTCAATTCTCTTTAGGATAGTATCGCATATTGGGCATGACAGGTGCCCTGAAGAAAATCCAGGAGGCGAGGAAGATTGCAGCTGGTAAGGCTTTTTCTATACAAAGCGGGTAGTTGAAAGGAGGAAATCAAGTTTGATAATTTGAATTCTGATTTCTCCAGGGGTATTTGCGGAGCTGCCACGCAGCATATCTGATGTCGCCCAATTCTACCGGGCTGAACAAAGGAACACTGCGGATAAGCTCTTCTGGATGTAGTATCTGGCACTGAATTATCCGGTGCCTTTTGCCGATCAACTGAACCAGCTAATCGAACTGCATAAGGCGGCCGAGCTAGCCATGAAGGATTTAATTATCCGGCTATGGCCCGCCGAGCCGATTCCAAGCAGTTACTTCGGGCTCGTGAGCGGCTTGTGAGTGCCTACCCTCAACTCGAAGTCCTCAAGCGGTCGGTCTGTATGGAGGGTGCGCGAATGGCCTTCGCCCGTGCAAAGGTGCACTGGAGGAAGATGGATGCAGAAAAGATGATGACCGAGGGACCGCCGGAGGGGAAGGAGCACCGCAAGCCCGAATTATATTATGATAGTGTTTTGAAAGGGGCCCACCTTGCAGTGGAGCAATGCACCAAGGACATTATATTTCCATGAATACAGTCATGTTGTCCTTTGTAATGTTGAACAAGGTCATTTCTATTATTTATTGCCTGTTATTTAAAAGTTTTTCCTCCTGCACTGCCGTTTTATATATTAATTCTGAGTTGGCCAGTCGTCGGCTTCTGCCCCCACGTATTAAGTACGGGGGTGCTCGGGATAAACCTGAGCACTCTTTATCCCAGTTTTGGGTCGTTGAAGGAGGTATTCTGCATAGTGAACCAGACAATCGGACTATAGGGCTTTATCACTCTCACTTAGCCATAGGAGTTTGACAAAAGGAAGGTAGGCGCAACCCCTGGTGTTCGTAAGACCGCATGAGGGGCTCTATAAGAACCTAATCGGAAGAAAAACTGATCCATCGCACGCTGCATTGGTTATGGCATTATGCGGAAGAAATCCTTAAAGATTTTAAAACCTCTCGAACAGCTGACCAGCTCTCGCTGTATCATGACAGTCAGTTTTTGGCTTTCTCTACTGAGGTCCTCGTCCGGAAGAACTGGGACACAATCGCAGTAGTTCTCCTTGTGCTACCTTAGCCGATATAGCGGAACGTAAGGTACCAAAACATGGGAGCTGGGCAAACCCAACTATTGACCCAAGACATGATTCGGAGCTGATGCATATAATGCTATAAGTTCGGGGTGTCGAACTGCTGTGAAGGTGTTCGGACTTTATTGACGTATTATGGGTATAACAAAGCCCCTGGCATATTAAGACATATCGCGATGTGCAGCTGCCTTTTGACAAAAGAGTTCCAATAAGAAATAACATCAGATAAGCATCATATAAATCCACATGTTGTATTTCAATATTACGTCGATGCGTATAAGTACAGGTAATGTGATAAAAAGAAATATGACTGCGGAACCTGCTGAGACGAGGCGGGAAGAAGTTGTATACGGATCCGGAGTGCAGTTGGGTGGTCATCAAGGGGACATCTAAAGACTCCCTTACGCGTTCGAATTGTTTCCACGCCATCAGTCCTGGCCTACGCAAAGGTGAACCTGCAAAGGAAATGCATGAAATGTTTGTGTGCCACAGAGCGGTTGAGCCGCAGTATGTGGCCTGTCATAACTTTTGCCGAAGTGTTTAATTGAGCTCCGGACGAGGCAGGCTATCCTGCCGCGTAGTAGTTCGGACTCCTTTGGCGGTGTCCGGGAGCTCGGCCGTCGACTCGAGGTTCGATTGAAAGGTGCCACTCGTTGCTTCTGCTGTTAAAGCGGCGGTAGACTCTTCGGCAGTGAGGGGAAGTTCGGCCCTGCCATTAACCGTGATGACGCCGCGCGTATCGGGCATCTTGAGTTTACGATAGGCATAATGTGGCACCGTGTTGAATCGAGCAAACGCGCTTCGTCCGAGCAGTCCCTGATAGTCACTGCAAAAGGGGACGATGTCGAAGACTAACTCTTCGGTACGGTGATTGTTCGGTGATCCGAAGACTACCTCCAGAGTGATGGAGCCTGTAAAGCTGGCCTCCGTACCTGGTATAACACCTTTAAAGGTGGTTTTAGCTCGCCCTTTAGTGGGCTTAAAGGCCGCTAGGGCTTCGGCATCCGGACAGTCGACAATTTGGTTCTTTTTTGTTAGGAACCGGGTCCAAACTTTCCTAGCTGACTCTCCGGGCTGTTGGGTTATGTGACTTATATCATCAGCATCTGGTGGTCGCAGATAAGTGCCCTGGAAATTGTCCAGGAATGCGTCTGCCAGGTTCTCCTAACTCCCGATGGAGTTTGCCGGCAAGCTATTCAACCAATGCCGAGCTGGTCGCTTGAGTTTTAGTGGGAGGTACTTGATGGCGTGTAGATCATCTCCGTAGGCCATATGAATGTGGAGGAAGAAATCTTCTATCCATACCGTGGGGTCTGTAGTACCATCATATGATTTAATGTTTACGGGTTTAAACCCTTCTGGGAATTCTTGATCCATTACTTCATCTGTGAAGCATAGGGGGTGTGCGGCGCCCTTATGCCGGGCTACATCACGATGCAATTTGAATGGGTCTGGTATGTTGTATTCGGCCCGGCCGGATTTGGTTTTAGTATATCCGGTGTGACGATCATCGCCACTCATTGGGGTGCGCCCCCGTGAACCGTAGATCGATCTTGGCTGTCCTGCTTTTTTCAATTTGTCTTGCAGGTCATGCGTGGAGCCCCAGATCTTCATGTTTTTTCTTTTTTGGTGTCGAGGTGCGGGCTAGACTTCCGGCTGAAACGCCGCTTTGTCTAGGCCATGAGGTGGCCGATCAGCCGCATCATGCGCTGGTAGTGTAGGCTTTGATGTCTCCTCCTCTAGTCGAGGTAGCAACCTGCGCTTTGGGTAACTTTTGGTAGGGCGCTCGAGTCCGTATTCCTTGGCTGCAAGGACCTCAGTCCATCTATCAGTTAGCAGATCTTGATTAGCTTGAAGCTGCTGCTGTTTTTTCTTTAGGCTTTTTGTAGTGGCTATAAGCCGGCGCTTGAAGCGCTCCTGCTCGACGGGGTCCTCAGGCACAATGAATTCTTCATGGCCGAGGCTCGCTTCATCTTCGGAGAGGGGCATGTAATTGTCATCCTCTGATTCTCCATTCATTGCATGTTCCTTTGGGCTAGCTTGCCCATCCTCCCGTTCGGCTTGCTCCAAGCCTGGCTAGGCGGGATTGTTTTCATCTTCGGCACCATCCGGATTGTTGTTTGTGGCGGTATTGCTATTTTTGCTCTGACGGGGCTTCAAGAGGCGTCTATGATGCCGGTGCTTAGATTGCTTCTCAGGGGGAATATCCTCCATTGTCTCATCGCCATCACTTTATTTGGGTGTATCCACCATGTATATATCATATGATGAGGTGGTCGTCCAGCGCCCTGTGGGCGGTGGTTCCTGTTCTTCTCCTGCATCGTCATCCATACCGTTGATGTCTTTGGAGATGAAGTCAAGCACATTGGTTAAGTCATCGACGGTGGCTATTAAGTGGGTTATGGGTGGGGAACGAATTTCTTCATCGTCCGCTTCCCACTCCAGCCGGACATAGTTCGGCCAAGAGTCCCTGACAAGGAGAGAGACCTCAATGACTTTAGCACATCGCCCAGGGGCGAGTGCTGAAAGATATCCACGGAGGTAAACTCCATGATTGGTGCCCAATCCGATTTGATAGGCACGGACGTACGTGGTTCGGAGCCTATGGCTGGATGAGTCCGAGGGTCCAATGACACAGATTTCTTTGGATGTGAAGTATGTTTTCTGCTCAAGCGCCGATGAGTGTGCGGCTTCCATGGCGGGGCCTACCCACCCGTCCTCGGATGGCACGATCTGCTCCGGATTGATGACCGGGGCAGCCGCAGGCATGATATCTCGAACACTGTCCGATGGTAGATCTAAGTCATGCTCATCGTGAATGTTCGGCGCGCCTGACATGGGCTCGAATCCGTCAAAGATCAAGTCTCCGCGGATGTCGGCAGTGTAGTTCAAGCTTCCAAACCTGACCTGATGGCTAGGGGCATAGCTATCGATCCACTCCAGATGGACAAGCGAGTTGGCCCGCAGTACGAAGCCGCCGAATATGAAGATCTGTTCAGGGAGGAAAACCTCACCCTGGACCGCATCGTTGAAGATGATTGAAGGAGCCATCAAGCCTATTCGTGATAACATAGTGGAACTCTCAATGAAAGCACCAATGTCGGTGTCAAAACCAGCGGATCTCGTGTAGGGGGTTCCGAACTATGCGTCTAAGGCTAATGGTAACAGGAGGCGGGGGACACGATGTTTACCCAGGTTCGAGCCCTCTCGATGGAGGTAATACCCTACTTCCTGCTTGATTGAGCTTGATGATATGAGTATTACAAGAGTTGATCTACCACGGGATCGTAGAGGCTAAACCCTAGAAGCTAGCCTATGGTTATGATTGTTGTTGTCCTACGGACTAAACCCTCCAGGTTTATATAGACACCGGAGGGGGCTAGGGTTACAGAGAGTTGGTTATAGAGAAGGAGATCTACATATCTAAATTGCCAAGCTTGCCTTCCACGCAAAGGAGAGTCCCACCCGAAAACGGGACGAAGTCTTCAATCTTGTATCTTCATAGTCCAACAGTCCGGCCAAAGCATATAGTCCGACCGCCCGAGGACCCCCTAATCTCGGACTCCCTCACTGGGTCCCTGGTGTTATTCGCTCGTTATGTAATTTTATCGTTTGTTAACTACACTAACAATGGCGTGGGACCTAGTTGTCAAACAATTAGGAGGAAGTATTTTTTGGCTTGTAATAACAAGGCACCTGCTTGCAAAATGCAATGACCCTGGTGGGTCCCTACTGTCAGCCTCTCCACATACAGTCATCTCTTGATTCCTCTTGGTTGTTGACCATGTTGACAACGCCAGACGGCGGTGGGCACAGCGAGCGAACCAAGGCGGAGAACGACAGTGAGGCCTCGGACGGGAACGAACAGCAGCCGTGGAAGACGCAACAGTGGTGGCAGGTGGAGGGGAGTACGAGGGCAACAACATGCAACTAAAGCATATAAATGGTACAAAATGCCCAAGGATTAATTGTTCATCAAATTTTTAGACGAAACCCAGATTGAACATGACAGTAACATCTAACCCAACCACTCTTTTTTGCAGTCACAAACAAATGGATCGGTCTGATCCATAAAATCAACATCATGTGCAAAAAAATTTATTTCAGGTTGACTACAACTTGTTGTAAATAGAAGCTGAGCACGTTTAGAAGCCCATTTGTCCACCTGAAACTCCTTTTTTTGCTATTCAACATGTCCATCCGTGCGAAATCTCTTGCGGTAAAAATTAAGCCTCATGGACAATAGTAACGTCGCATTCAACAGGAAGAATGTGACAAGGATTCTGTTTACCTAGTTGGATGCATATCGTGCCATCGTTATTGTCCTCAAACGAATGTCATGGGAACTGAGAAAATCCTGGTGCTTATTACGCCATCGATTGGTTACATGTTTTTGTCCATGTGGTTCTGCCTAACTAGACATGAAGATTGAAAATAGTTAAGGTCTGAAAAAAGAGTATGTCGAAAGAACGACAGGTCAACAGTTAATTCTAGTACAATATATACGGGCTTTCAATGTGCATGAAATCATCACCTCCATATATAAATTCTCCAGAGATCGAAAGCATCACAGCAAGCCAAAAATTATGTCCAGATCAAAACTAAACATTTTGATATATATGATCTTGACAGAATCCAGCAGCATCGATAGCTTATCAATGGACGAACTATTCATTGAGCATATAATATAATATTAGTACCCAAAGTGTACTCTAAGATGATATAAAACTTATGCGCACAAATGAAATATGCAGCATATGATTACAAATGTGTAGATGATAATATACGGTACCTGAAAAAGTGAGGAGCCAAACACCAACTCCTTGTGATTATTAAACGGGTCACGAATTACACCCAAGGTCTCCAGATTGGGCGCAGAGACGATAGTTATTTGTGAAGGTGTATAACAATTATCAAGGAGCAACCTTTCAAGTGAAGGGGCATCTTCGATGATGAGTTGTTGTCCTTTAAAACAAATTTAAATGCTTTTAAGGTGAGGCGACTTTATTTGGAGACAACTGATACGGATTTCTATTCACAAAACAATTAGCAAGCGCTCTAGGGTAGGGCAACTGGAGTGGATGATGTTGTGCAGTGAGGCCTCCGACAAATAAACCACCACAAGCGTAAGTTTTTTTAGTAGTGGGAGTTGAAGCATTTGTACCGGATCGTCTGGTAGATGGCACTGGCAGAAGGTGGCGGTGTGGAGAGAGGAGGAAAACCGTGAGATGGACAAGGGTGGTGTGGGCACGAATTCTTGGTGTGTTCGTGGTATGAAACTTTTGTGGTAATGGTACAACTCAAACTGTTGGAGTTTTCCGAATTCAGGGGATGTCAGCCAACCGTCCACCGTACCCGGTATGGACAACAGGTAGCATGTCAGGATGCAAAGGCATTGAACGGGGCCCTGCTGGTGAGAAGAGACGATGGCTCCGAGGAGATCAAATTCAGGAAGAACAGATATCTGACGATAGTCTAGATTGAGGGGCATGGTGCGCCATAGAGGGCGCCACCGAGTTGAGAGGACTTGTGTGTGGCAGCAATCCTTGGTGGGGATAAGCGAGATGATCTCCTCAAGGATGACGTCTGAGAGATCGCTGATGCGGTCCACCGGAGATTCTACCAGTTCTTCAGATCCGGGTGGGGGGGGG